>NC_064812.1:2020878-2072857 GCF_023721935.1 Panthera uncia | reverse complement strand
TCTAGCTCCCCTTATAACCTCCCTCTAACCCCCCTCCTGGTCCCCCCTTCTAGCCCCCCTCCTAGCCCCCGCTGAGAGGGCTCAGGTCTGAACCCAGGGCCCGAGGGAAATGGACAGCCAGACAGGCTGGAGCCACCACCAGATCATGGGGCTGGCGGGTGACATTGGGTGATATGACACCAAGGGCCATCACTACATATACCCCTCTTGTCCTCGGGGAACAGACTTCCATGGGAGGATTTTGTGATTTGGGAAAAGTATGTAGGTTCCCAGGGGGACCAGACTCGACTGGCCATGGCCCACAGAGGACCAAAAGCCAACCCAGGGAACGTGGCCAACTGGTGAGGAAGGCAGCTCTGCCCGGGCCCTTCCCCAGAGGTCAGCATGGCAAGGTCTGGGGGGACACGGCCAGCCTCTGTGTATGGACACGGCCAGCCCCAGTGGGAGGGGGGAGGCGGGAGGGCTCTGAGCAGGGCAGGTGGTGGTGGAGTGGGAAGAACATAGGGGCTGGAGCAGAGTGATCGTACCTCGCTAGGCTGGGGGCGGGTGGGGGTGGGGTGGGCAGTAAGAGGACGGGGCTTTCAGGGGAGACTACCCCCAACCATGCCATGCACAGACAGGAGGGGACGCCAGGAGGGGTCCGGGTAGATTCTGGGCATACCTCTGCCCCTAATACCAGACTCATAGAAGCACAAAGTCAGGGAACCACAGAAGATCCTTGACTTTTTTGGAAATGACCTTGACCATGGTGTCTGGGGTTCTGAACCACCCCTGAGGGCCAGCAGTTGCTTGGTTAATTTTTGCGCCAGAAATTAACCGTGTAACATCAGATGCTAGAATCGTACCTCAGGCAACTGTTCTTTGAGGCCACACCAGGGCTCTCCCAGGACATTTCTTCCCTACAGACCTCATGACTGACCTCTGCCCCCTTGAGGGTTCTCCCACCACTCCTGGCACGGACCTCGAGTGGCCCCAGACTCTCTCATTTTGCCCCTTCCGTCTCCACCACGTGTGGGGCCTTCACCCACTCGGCCAGGCCCACCTCGGGGGCTCCAGTATGGACCATCAGCTGCCTTGTTGACTTTGTCCCCAGGCATCAGGCATCACTCGCCCTGTCCCCTGACCTCGCGCCCTGGGCTTGCTCTGCCCCCGCCTTCACATCCGCCCCACTGCTGGCCTTCAAGGAGTGCCACCTTCCCTAAAGCATCTGATTTGGCCTAGCTCCGGGTCCGTGCGCAGGCCCCGGGAACCCAGTGTTGGACCCTCGTCCGCTTGCCACACACACTCCAAGAGAGGGAACCTTACAGTCATTGCCATCCTGCACAGGGCAGAGGGCGGCCCCCACACTGGTTAGCGAGGAAGGAGGCCCTCAGCTGAACAGACCTGAGCAGCTGAAACCTTCCAACCGCCAGCTGAAGGCGACGTGGATCCTTCCCCGGTTGAGCCCCAGATGAGACCTCTGCCCCCGACCTTAACGGCAGCTTGTGGGGACCCTGAGCGGAGGCCCCGGCCGAGCTCTGCCAGCTCCAGACCACAGACGGTGTGAGAGGATTCACGTGCTTCATCCGCGACACTTGACGGCCGCTCGTGATGGCCAGGGATAGCTAGCGCGGGACCCCGGGCTGAGACGCTTGCCCTGCTCACCCCATTCTCCTGCACCCCTCCCTACTTTTATCACCAGAGCCCTCAGCACCCTCTCATGTACCACACGTGCCTCAGCTCCGTGGAGGGCGGGGTCTCCACGACCTGGACGGGCGCCTGGCACACAGTGGGCGCTCAGTCAGGGTTTGTTAAACAAGGCCTTGTTGCTGGACACCTGGCACAGAGGCGGTGGTCACTCTGAGCGGTCCTCCCATGTACTGAGTATATGACCATCACCGGGCGGGGACGCAAAGGCCCTCGGGAGCCCTCAGGACCAGGTAGGGCTGCTCAGGTGAGCTCGTGGCAGAGCCATCCATGAGCTCACACGGCCCCCGCGGGGTCAGGGAGCCACAGCATCTGGCCACACAGCCAGCTCGGCCCTGGGAAGGTGGGCTGGGCAGTGGGCGGCCGGGGTGGCCCCCGGGCTTTGCCTGTGAGGCGGGGGCAGCCCCCAGGAAGGTCAGCTTGCCATGAAAAACGCCCTTCCTTCCACACATTTCCTGGATGATTGCAATCTCTCGTGCTCGTGTTTGAAATTTGCTTCTGCTACATTCCGCCCTTCCTCTGGGACAAACAATTCTTCTGGTGTGGAGGGACCTGCTGACAGCCAGCTTTCTGTTCATCTCTTTCAGATGCAAATTCCCTGACGGGCACCCTCTCCTGGCTGCTTTCTCCCCAGGGGAGCCGACTGATCTCTGTGCAGCCTGGGGGCAGCCACGGGGCGGGGCGGCCCTTGATTACCTGCTTTATCGGCATCGAGGGCCCATCGTCTGGCTGCCCAGCCACAGGACGGACAGGCTCGGAGCCTTGCCGGTGCAGGTGGGCATCTGTGCCCCCCCGTCCCCTCCCCGCTGCCGGCCCTCCTTTCCTCCTGTCTGTGTCAGGGAGGCGACCCAGAAGACTCAGGCCCCTTCCGAGCCTTTCCTGAAATGTGATCTGAGCTCCTCTCTGGTTTCCGTTCAGAAGCTGCCTTTCTAACTCAGGCAAGTCGCGGGGAATCGGTCCTGGCCTGGGGGGACCCTGCTCTTGCCTCCCCTCTAGACCATGGCCGTGTCCCTCCTCGGGGGTGAAACTGAAAGCCAAAGTGACAACAAGCCACCTGTCATTTAGGTGAGAGATGATGTGTCACCTTTGATCAAAAGGAGAGAAGGTTCGACAGTGCCGCTCTGTGTGCCCATGAGGGGGAGGTGTCTTGTGGCTTTATGAGGCATCAGGGTCTTGAGGGACAGGTGACAGCCCTGTCCCTGTCCTCAGAAGCGGCTCGGGAACAATGACAG
Source organism: Panthera uncia (assembly GCF_023721935.1). NCBI lineage: Eukaryota > Metazoa > Chordata > Mammalia > Carnivora > Felidae > Panthera > Panthera uncia. The sequence goes on along the minus strand of NC_064812.1, from coordinate 2,069,939 downwards.
AGGCCGTGCCGCATGTGACTGCTTGGAACGCCGGCGACGAGCCCAATCCCAGCACCTCCAGCCAGGCTCCTCCGTCAGGCACGTCACTTCTGCCGAGTGGAGAGTGGCTCTCCAGGTGGCTCGGGCACTCACTCGCGGAGAGCCCGTGACACTCGGCACGTAGGACAAAGGTTGCCGGCGGCTTGTGTCCGGACTTGAAGCCAAAGGGAGAGTTAAGGGTGGCATGACTTGCATGGGCGGGGCCGGCTTGAGCCGGGTGGAGTCCAGGGTTAGAGGCAGAGTCGCCCTGCCGTTCCTGAAGTCCGGAGTGGCACGGGCCGTGGCACGCGCGCGTGTGCACTTGTGTGTGTTGTGTGCACGTGCCGACGTGCAAGAGTGAACATGCGCTCGTGCACGTGGGTGCGTCTGCACGTGAGCGCATCATGGCGCCATCCCAATGCGCGCGCACCTGCATTCGCGCGTGCACGCGGACCCACTGTGCTGTGTGTACCTGTGTGTGTGCACACACGTGCCTGTACGCACACACTGCGGCGTGTGAAGCGGTCCTGCCCCACACCGCCGGGTGCCCCCCCTCACCGCGCACCGTCACGCAGACCTGCCTTCTCTGGCTTCAGCTACCTTCTCCATCGCGATAATCCCAAAACACCACACCCACTGGCATTCCTTTCCAAGCACCAGACATGAACGCGCACAGGGTACAAAGACCCATCATCGTTCTTTGGACTCGTTCATTCATCGGGGCCACCTTCCTCCGCATCCCGCCACGGGTGGCCATCAGCCTCTGGGCCCCGAGGCTCCAACACTGAGCTCCTCCTCTTCCGGGCACGCGCTGGGCTGCCTGTCTCTGTGGACGTGGCCTGTTCACCCAGGTCCCCCCGGCTGAGGCATCCTTGGCACTTCCTGGGCCCGAGCCTGCTGCACGCGCCCCCTGCAGGGCCAGCCCAGGTGAGGCCCAGGCCCACGGGGCAGGTGTGACCAGGCCCTGTAGCTCTAGGTCCAGATCTATGCGCTATGACCCCGCTGAGCTTGTCCCACCCAGGCACACATCTGGTTCCCTCCCGGCATCTGCAGCGTGGGCTGGGGGCTCGGGCCCAAGGAGTCTAGAGCAGGGTGCGCCCCTCCCTCTGGGACAAGAAGGGAGGCTGGCGCGGTGGCCTGTGGGGGAGCTTCGAGGACCGCAGGGCTCAGGGGCACGCGCTGCGGGCAGGGTCCCAAGCAGCCGGGCTCGCGGAGGCGAAGCCGGTGTCAGGGAGGGGGAGGGACACGGCTGTGACCATCCCGCCCCAACAGCTATTGATCGAGTACGCAAATCTCACGTCTAAACGCCCAGGCACAAGATGCGTCCTGGGTCCATGGTGCTCAGACTCCAGAGGCGGAGGTTCCAGAACAAGTAATGTCACCTGGTGGGGGCTGTGCTCCGAAGACGAGTTGGTGAGAGGGGGAGCTCAGAGCAGAGACAGGATGGTCAGGAAGAAAGGAAGGAAGCCCTGAGCCACAGCACGGAGGGCGGGGGCCGGGAGGGGAGAAGACACTCGGGGCCGGGGGAGGTGCTGTCCAGGCAGGAAGGGCCCAGCGTGTGGCAGTTGGGCTGGCGCAGCCCGTGCGACTGACCAGACGCTGGATGGTTAATGGCACCCAGCTCAGGGCCAGCTGCCCGCCCGGGCATCAACCTCTGTGCTCTCCTGACGGCACCTGGAACCACACCTGTGGGCTGTCTGTCTGTCTGCTGCCCACCTAACCACCCTGACATGTGTGGCCCCTGAGGGCCAGCCTTGGGTCTGTCTGGGTCTCTGCAGGAGCCCTAGTACACACAGCAGGTGCTCAATAAATGTGTGGTGGCAGATGCAGGCTTTCCTGGCCATAGCTCAGCACGAAAGTCGGGCCTCTGGTCCAGGACTGGCCACAGCGGACAGAGCCAGGGAGGGAGGGCCTCCTGCTCCAGCCAGGACGGGTGAGGAAACTGAGGCCGCAGGGGTTGTGGTGGTGAGGGCAGCCGATGGGGAACAGCCAGGGACACCGAGGCCCCTGCCTTCTTCCGTCCCCAAACTCTGGCACCACCAACTGCTCGTCCCTCCTAAGACTCAAGGTGGAGAAGCAAGACTCTGAGACCTTCCCCCTCTCAGCCCGAGGGGGCACGCGTCCACCTTCAGCCTTGCAAGAACCTGGGGAGGCCAGTCTGGCGGGGGGGGCAAGGGAGGTGGGGCATCCCTGCCCTGCTGAGCGCAGGCCCCTCATCCACCCACATGGCGACACACACCGGGCGGTGGGGCGTGGCCGGGCGGCTCGGGGACTCACGGCCGTGCAGCCGGCAGCCGGGGCTCAGAACTGCCCTCAACGGCTCTACTCCCCCCTGCCCGCCTCACGTCGCACTCCTCCACCCCCCTGCCTCAGTTTCCCTGTCTGCAGCAGAGGAGCTGTGACCGCTCTTGCCCTGGGGGTCAGGATCAGGCAAGCTTCACATACGGAGTGCTGGGGGCGATTCCCGGCGCATCGTAGCTGTCTGATAAACGGGGCTCTTCTTACCTTGTTATTATTGTTAACGACAGATGGAGCCCAGAGGACGAAATGTGCCCGAACCGTTGGGGACACTTGTGGACGGGCAGCCAGGACCAGAACAAGGACAGCAGGGCAGGCCTTCAAGCTGCAGACAGAGGGAGGCGGGGACCTGTGTGCAGGGAGGAAGGCAGGTTCCAGAGAGGCCAGACGGGAAGCTGAAGGCAGGTCGGAGGGAACAAGGTGGAGACCAGTGTCTCTCCACGGCTGCCCGGCCAGGAATGTGCCTCGCTCTGCAGCCGCCCCACAGAGCCAGCAGAGAGCTGCTGGGACAGCCGGGCCCCAGGCCAGCAGACACAGGAGGGCCACTGTCCCCACCCTGCCGTGGCCGCCAGCCGGGCCTCCCTGTGACCCCCGCTACCCTCATGTTGCATCCGATCAACAGTCAGAAGGCTGGTTTGGGCCTCACACCTTCCGTGAGAGGCAATGGGGTCCCCACAGCATAAGGGAAGAGAGAGGCACAGACCACAGCTCAGGGCCGCTGTCTCCGACCCTGGGATCAGCTAAAATGCCCCTGGATGCGTCATCGCCATGTAATCTCCTGCCCTAAACACTGCGTGTGTGAGACACAGCCTGAGCCCTCACGACAGTCAGGAGACCGGCAGCTGAGTGCCCGGTTAGAATCCCGGCCACACTGATGGCCTCAGGACAGACCAAGTCCACATGTTTCTAGACAAACGTGACCCAAGTCAGCAGGTGCCACTGATTCCTCATCTGACCCCCAAGCCAGGGCCCCGTGGCTACTGTCTCTGTCTCCTGCTGCTCAGGCCCGTGTGGATCCTGCTGGACCCCATGTCCTTCCCTTCCCCCATGTCCTCCGTCCAGAATCTTCCTGCTGGCTCCCTTTACAGCGGAAAGTCGGGCACACTGTCTGCGTGTGAGGCTGCTGTTGGGGGATAGACCGTGGGCAGCACAGGGCTGCAACCTGGACCAGCTCCTGGAGCCGAAAGTGGCAATGTCTGAGGTGAACAACGCACTGAACGGGGTTGGAGACTGGGCGGAGGCTGCAACGACTCGTGCCCTTGACAAACCATCCGACAGGAGATACAGAGAGTAAAACAGCAAGTGGGGGGCTGGTGAGCTGTGGGACCACGGCAGCCCAACCGTGCCTCTGAAGTGCTTGAGAAAGAGGACAGGGACACAGACGGGGACACGGGGGAGAGAGGCAGTGAGAAAGGGGACAGAAGACAACAAAGAAGTCATGGCTGAAAATTGTCCAAATTTGATGGAAACTAAACCCACAGATCGGAGACGTTAAAAAAAAAAAAAAAACCGTAAGCACAAGAAGCCTGAAGACATGCACACCGTGATGCGTCATACCCCAGATGACAAAGAAAACACCTGGAAAGATAACAGAGATGCGGGTGATGGTGGAAGTCTCCCTGGAAGCAACCCGTATGAGAACGACAGCTTTGCCGGACGGGAAGAGAAAACCTGTGAACCGAAAATTCTATACCCAACAAAACTATCTCTCAGAAACAAAGGCAGAACAAAGATTTCAGACGCAAAGGTGGGCTTGCACCGCCTGGGGCCGCAGGAGCGCTGGGGGCACCCACCAGCCAGCCCAAGGGCCAGCGGAAGCGATGTAGGCGGGAGTGTGGACCCACAGCTTCAAGGACGTCAACTGTGGCGGTAAATGGACAGGACTTCTTTCTTATTATTCAAATCTCTTTATTTTTTTTAATTTTTTTAACGTTTATTTATTTTTGAGACAGAGAGACAGAGCATGAACAGGGGAGGGGCAGAGAGAGAGGGAGACACAGAATCCGAAACAGGCTCCAGGCTCTGAGCTGTCAGCACAGAGCCCGACGCGGGGCTCGAACCCACGGACCGTGAGATCATGACCTGAGCCAAAGTCGGATGCTTAACCGACCAAGCCACCCAGGTGCCCCTATTCAAATCTCTTTAAAAGACTCAACGGTGTGGCCGCACGTGGCCGGGGCAGGGGCTCGCTTGGGACCAGCGTCTGGAGGCCATACAGGCTGGAGCGATGGAGTTGAGGACTGTTGAGAGAGTCCGTCGGCTCGACCGCTGTGACAAAGCAGGCCCAGACCGGGGGGTTGAGCAACAGAAATGCATTTCCTCCAGGCTCTGGAGGCTGTGAGTCTGAGACCCAGGCGCGGGCAGGGCCGGTCCTCCTGAGGCCTCTCCTGCGGTGTGTGGACACCATCCCCTCCCTGTGTCCTCACGTGGCTGTCCCCTAGTACATGTCCTTCCCTCCTCTTCTTAGAAGGACACCAGTCACGCTGGATTGGGGACCCCATATGACCTCATTTTACTTTCATCTTCTCTTTCAAAGCCCTGGTTTCCAAGCACATTTGGAGGTCCTGGGAGTTAGGACTCAACATAGGAGTTTTGGGGACACGGTTCTGACCTAGTGGCAGGTGGTCGGGGCCCAAGCAGGCTGGTGACGAACTCAGGACAATCTCAAGCTCCAGGAGGGGACGGGAAGGAGAGAGCTTTCCAGGTGCACCTGGAGGCACGGTGACCCTGAGCTGTGGGGGAGGAAGGGACCGCCTGTCCCTGGGTGGCCTTCAGGGCCCTCCGCCAGCTCTGGATGGCTTCCCAGGAACAGAAAGCAGCCTCTGCCCCACAAAGGAGTCAGCACAACACAGTCCAGGAGACCCTAAGGTCCGTACAGGGTCCTGGACGTCTCTGACCCCCTCTGCCACCTGCTGCACGTTAAACAAGGCCGTAAACACTTACCGGCTTCTGGTCCTCACCAGCACCAGCCCTCGGTGGGAAGGCCCGCTACTAAATGCCACTTGGGATTTATTCACTCAGCTCTGACAGCCACAAAAATCAATGTCGCCACTGAACTTCTGATAGCTTCTTTTATGGATGCTTTTAATCTCCGAGTTTTAACCACTGGGGACGTTACACAGACAGCGCGTGGGCCACACAGGTCTCCTTCCAGGACACCTGTGGCCTAAATGCCCACGTAAGCTGGCGTCCGGGAGCACGTGTGTGTGCTCACGTGTCTGCACACGCTCGGGTGCGTGCCTGTCTGGAGGGACGTGAAACACGTGGTCCCACACTCGCCGGTAGTGTGAGCCCTTTCCTGCGTCTGCACTCGGGTGAATGACCACTCGGTGCCCGTGTGTGTCCAGGCTCACAGACGCAGGGACGTGCTCCAGAGGGAACGTGCGTGGCCTGCGTGTTGCATTTGGACCCATCGGGGTGAAAACAGCCGCGGCTGCCGCCTCTTTTCTCTAATCTGAACTGAGAGAGAGAGATTTGCATCCCTTAGCCCTGGATGTGAACCTCATTTTGGTGGGGAATGAGCACAGCAGGAGCCCTCCCAAACCCACTCCCAGGCCCACAGATTTGAATAAGGCCATGCAAGGCCTGCTGGTAAGTGACATCTCTCATCCCGGCTCCCCTGCCTGGGCCTTCTCCAGAGTGACATCGATCAGGAAGGCCTGGGAGAATGAAGAACAAGCCCAAGGCTTCCTCGGCCTCCGCGTTTACCTGCTAAGCAACCCAGGACGAGCTGTTCTGCGAGACCAACCTGAGAGCCTCCCAGTGTGAGCCGAGCCCATGCAGCCCCGAGAATGGACCGCAGGTCTCTTCGGCTGGCCCGCCCAGGGGACCACACGTGATTACACCACAAACTGTGTCCGGTATCTTCTAGCCATCCCAGCCAGACTGTTAGGGCAAGGCTGAAGTCACTTGCCTCTTTCCGGCGTGTTCCCTAGAAAAAGTAGACGAGTCAGCATCCATTGCTGGCTAATGACTGAGGGGCCCTGGAGGCACCAGGACCACTGTGTTCATCTCTAAGGGGCTGTGACTCATACAGTATGTTATGTGAACAGTGCTTCTTCTTCAGTTGGGCAGTGAACAACCTGAACACCTGTCCATGGCAGGCCTGGCTGTGCCCACACCGTCTGGTCTGGCTCCTGGTGGGGAATTCACCTCAACCTCCCAACAACTTCCCTCCTCCAACTTCCCTTCCAGGTCCTTCCAGGGCAGGACCTGGAAACATTAAGTGCTTCCTCAAGGTCATATTCTTTTGCTGAGAATAACTATTCTTTGTAGTTTCTGGACATGAGTCCAGGCCAGGTCCTTGCAGCCTCTGACCTCAGGAAAGCCATTCACTCTCCCTGCACCTCAGTTTCTCCATGGAATGCCTGCCTGCCTCCCTGGAGGCTGGGGAGTCCACATAATGATGGCTGGGAAGGGGCTCTGTTTGCAGGGGGTGGGGGTGCGATACCGTTAATGACAACACAGCACCCACAGGAAAGCCTTCTTAATTATCGGGTCAAGCGCCAGCTGGCCAGGGCCATTTCCACACCTGCCTTAAGGAGCCCAACGTCCGGCTTGCAGAGCTCCGATTGACAAAACCAGAGAGAGCTGGATCGGACCGCGGGGCGCAGAAGGGCAGGTGCAGAGCCCCGTCTTGGTCTCTGGTCGCCAGAGACTGAGCGGCTGAAGCACCAGAAGCTCACTTCTCACAGCTCTGGAGGCTGGAAGCCCAAGATCAAGGTGTCGGCCAACTCAGTCCCGGCTCGGGGACAGCGCCTTCCTGCCTTCTCGCTGTGCCCCTCGTGAGATCGTCCTCTTCTTCTAAGGCCCCCGATCCTGTCAGATGAGGCCTCCTGAAAGCCCTGTGTCCAGACACAGCCACGCTGGGGGCCAGGACTTCAGGCTCCACATGTTGCGGGGAGGGGACGGGAACACAATTCCATCCAAAGCAACTTCCCCATGAGTCGTGGACGCGCACAACAGATTTATGAAAAGCTGAGCCCAGCAGACGGCAACTCTGAGCAGCAGGAAACCCCAGGCAGGGGCTCCCATGTGACCCCAAGAGCCGGGCGCCCCTGGCTTTTTATTTTTATTTTATATTTATTTTTTTAAATGTTTATTTACTTTTGAGAGAGAGACAGAGCATGAGTGGGGGAGGGGCAGAGAGAGAGGGAGACACAGATTCCGAAGCAGGCTCCGGACTCCGAGCTGTCAGCACAGAGCCTGACGTGGGGCTCGAACCCACGAACCGCGAGATCATGACCTGAGCCGAAGTCAGACGCTTAACCGACTGAGCACCCAGGCGCCCCTGGCCGTTTCTTTTTAAAAAGTCGTCCTGACCTCCGTGGCAGCTACAGCCAACAAGTCTAGTTCGCCCCGTCTGGGACCCCAGGACAGGTGCATCCTGGGAGTGCAGATTTCCCCGGCGAGCAAGCCAGTCACCGCCGATCCCCAAGTCCTCGCCCTGCAAGCGTCTTCCCCAATCTCCAGGTGAGTCACGAGCTAAGGCCTCTCTGATTTATACTTTTCTTTTTCCGAGGCCCAGGGAGGGTCTCAGACACCTGGACTGTGTCACAGGTGAACGGGGCAGAGAAGAGCCCCACCTGCCACCCCACTTTTGCCTCCCGTCGGCCTCCTCTATTCTTTGGGAGCGTTTGTCAAAACTGACTAATTGAGATTCATTTTCTAAAGCCCAACTGACTTAATGCCGAATGCAAATTAGAGCGTTTTATAAGTCTTGTTATTCTGCAAAGTCGGGGAAGTTTCACAAGCCGGGGCACAGGCTCATCAGGGCGGGCAAACAACAGTCACTTGCCTTCGGCTCGTCAGTCCTATGACGACGGCACTCCTGGAGCCCCACCGCCATCTGAGCTCTTACGCAGACCCGGTGCCCCTCCCGCAGCACAGGCCCAAAGGTGTGTCCCCCACTTCCTGCCGGGGAGGCCACCAGGCTGGGTGGTCGGCACCGGGGTCGAGGTGCCCGTGAAGGTCAGGACTGCTGGTCCCCTGGACGGATGCCCACGGGCGTCAGGCCCTCTCCCAGGACAGAGAGCGCCGCAGTGGACGAGAGGCTGGGGGTCCCTGACCTCACTGCACACTCTCCAGGGAGGGAGACAGGCATTCGAGCCTGCAGCCCACAGGAGAACAAGAAAACCAGGCCACCGAGAGCGAGAGACTCGAAGCGGGAAGCAGGCTGCCTGAGCTCCTGCTGGGAAGGGGCCCGTCTGGCCCCTGCTCAGAGCTTCCCCGACGGACACAGGTCAAGAGACAGCCTCAGGGCCCCACGCACAGAGATGCCGTCTGGAGGTGGTGCTGTGTTCAGGGAGGGGGCGCTGCAGCCCCAGCATAGGGACCTCTTCCTTCTCCCAGTCCTGCTCTGTCCGGGGGGCCTTCCGACAAGACCTGTCCACCCCAGGTGCGTGACAGGAAGAGTGGTCCAGCCCACACTGAGTCCCTCCCTCCCATGGCCCCGGGCTGGGTGGTGACACCCTAAAATCCTGCCAGGGAGGTTTTCCCTGAGGAGTCAGGACAACCCCCCAGCGGAAGGCCTACTGGGGCTCCCAGCCTGTTACCTGGTTGGAGAAGCACGGCTGGTCCTAGGTGAGGGGTAAAGAAAGACTTTTTCAGGAACCATTACAGGGAAGGACAAGAGATTCCAATATAGAACCACACTCAGGGGCGCCCTGGGGGCTCAGTCGGTTACGCGGCCGACTTTGGCTCAGGTCATGATCTCGCGGTTCACGGGTTCAAGCCCCGCGTCGGGCTCTGTGCTGACGGCTCAGAGCCTGGAGCCTGCTTCCGATTCTGTGTCTCCTTCTCTCTCTGCCCCCCGCCCCCCTCGCGCTCTCTCTCTATCTCTCAAAAATGAATAAATGTTTAAAAAATTTTTAAAAAAAGAACCAAACCCAACTCCAAAAATCAGGGCAAGTAAGGGTTTATAGCCCAGGAGCAGGTGGCAGCGGGGCCGGTGGGGGGGTGGGGGGGCGGGTCAGTGTGTGGAAAACTACCAAGAGGGGACATCGTGGAGGAGGAGGAGGGCTTCTGGCTAAACAGACCCAACAGGATTCTTGATGAAGGCAGCCAGGTGACCCGACCTCACCTGGGAGGGCGGATTTGATCAGATCACGAGGGTGGGACTTGATAGGACTCTGGTTCCCCAGGACCCGCCCAGGACGGACCCGGAGGAGCCTGGGGTCTTTGTGGCCGACACCCGTCATCCTCCGCGGCATATACGCCCACTTCCCGCTGGATCGTCTGTGGCTCAGAAAGTCCAGTGAGGGACCGTTAACACCTGGGAGCGGAGGGCACCTACTGGGCGAGGCAAGCAGGCAGGCCTTCAGCGACGGGAGCTTCTATGAAAACAAAAGGAGAAAGGCGGCCGGGACAGACTGTGGACGCGGTGTCTGGGTCCAGGGAGCAGCCGGCCGAGATCTCGAGACGCTGGGCTCCAGTGTCCTCAGCCGGCGGAGCGAGGACGGTCTCGAGCCTCTCCCGGGAGCGTGAGGTGGCCCATCCTTACCGGCTCCCTGAGCTAGGCCGCGGCCAACGTGAGGTCAGGTCGCCCGGCATCAGTGTGCGGGGACAGCTGCGGATGCTGGCGAGGGAGGGCGGGAGCACACCCGAAACGCTAATCCCCGACAAATTGCACAAGCTGGCAGGGTCCAGTTCAGAAGCAGGTGCACACATTCAGAGGCAGCGGCTGGAACGCGCCTCATGACCCACGAGGGCGTGCTGTCGTTTCTCCCAAAACGCTGCCTTTCTCTCTCCAGTCACACGCATGTGGGAACAAAGACGGCCAAAGTCAGGGCATTCTTGTTTACAGAGTGAGTCTGGCCTCGTGAGACTGGCCCTGATGCTTTCTGTAAGTGCAGCAAGAGGGGCCACCGACCACGAGGGTTTCAGGCCTGCTTAGCTGGAAGGTCTCGTATGTATTCCCAGCGAGGACTTCCAAAGCCTCTCAAGGCTGGAGACTGAGCCAAGCACCCACCGCTGGGTTTTGCCTGCGGTTCCCATGGATTGAGGTGAATTTGTCTCTTCTCAAGGTCGCCCCAAATATCCTAAGGTTTCCAGGCGTGCCGGGACATGATCGTCTGTACTCATGTGCGACGCTGGGGACCCAGGGAGCCAGGTGCCAGGCAGGCGTTTCTGAGAGGGCTTTGGAAGCACTGTCTCCGTAGAGTCAAGCTGAGTCCTTTCAAATGGCTTGGTCGTCCTTTTCAAATATGAAACTCCAGTCTAAGCCCTCGTTATCTAACCGATTTTTGCTATCATGTTCTAGTACGAGGAGGACAGGTTCTGGCTGAACTCACAGAGGTAATTACGTTGCCATTAAGCAAGGATACTCGGGAATGGTCTTCAGACTCCGTGGGGTTCAGGCAGGCAGGAAAGGTACGGGTTTCGCTTCTGTTCACAGAGGTCCGTGTGCCTCGCTCTTACAAGTACGGATAAGAGAACGGGACGGGGTCTCTCGCACCCAGATCAGCCTGCGTCTGTCCACTCAGCCGATGCACTAATTCCCCTTCTGCTGGGTCCTGGGCTAGCAGTTTTGCGAGCCCATCAGCATTTCTGCGGGGATCCGGGCGTCCTGACTCAACCCCGGGGAAGGGGGTGCTCTCAGAGCGCTTCAGGGAACGCCAGCGAAAGCTCGTCTGCAAACACGCGACACAGCCCTTTCCTGGGGCCTCAGAGGGGCCCCTTCTTGGAGACGACGACACATTCTGGTCCGTAGCTGGCTGCAAACGCTTTCAGAGAAGAATCAGAGGAAAACAAAAACCAGACGAGCCCAGACGAGACCGCCCGGGGCCCCTTCGCGGACACACATCCAGGGCTCCACACGGTTTCTGGAACACCCACGTTGCCAACGTTGTCCCACGCGGACAATCTAGGGAAGCCTGAGCCTCTCTCCTCATTGGCCCACACTCGTCATGTCACTCAGCACAGTCCATAAACCACATTATTTTGTCGACACGTCTTTCTTCACAAGGCGAAAGAACAAATCCTTTGAGATTTCCCCGAGACCAGCTGGAAAATCTCAAGGTCAGTTTGAGATCAAAATTCCACTTAGGATTTGATTTGGGGACATTGTCAAAGATGCCAAAAGCTCCCAACACTTGCTTAAATAGGAGCACGGGTCACCGCAGAGCAATACTTAGCCTCTGGTAAATCATGAAAAACGAACGCGGTTCACGTAAAGCACGAAAATTATTCTGATAAGACACAGACTCTGCCTCCTCGGGAGCTTAACTCAAAGGTAATGAAAAACCCTCTCAGAATCGCCTCTGAAGAGCTGACAATAATCCAAGAGCACATTGTTGTAACGGAGAGAAAACCAAGCCCACTCTCCCCATCAGTCTACGACTGAGCTCATGTTTTGAAAGCCTCGTAAACAAATCCGTTCACTCTCAGCCGGCTTGACCACACGCACAATTCCTCTGCCACAAATGCCTACCACGTCTATACCAGGCGGGTCTTTCTTCTTGGGAAGCAGCCGGTCACGTTCCTTGAGGACAAAGCTCGGTTCTTCCCTGAACAAAAACGCGTCCCTGGTACCTCGTGTGTTTCCTTATCACACACACATCCTGCCCTCCTTGCGTACGAGGTTGTTTCTCTGATTATTTTTGGCCGTTTCTGTTACCGACATCGACTATAACTTTTCACCGTCGGCGCCCTTTCTGTGATGGAGACAGCCTGGCAATGGGCACTCGTCACACACCGGCGTTCCGTACCTCCTTCCAGTCTTATTTTTCAAGGTGGCAAAACGCACGCGTTTGCGAACAGACTCCCTCTATCGCGTAAACACAAGGAACCCTAACCGCACAACCTCAAACTCGGGCTTGGTGATGAACATTCCGTGCGTCCTCTTACCGAGAAGGACCCACGTGATTTGGGGCGGACAAAGCCGGCCGTCAGGTCAAGGGTGTTAACTGTTTTTACAGCCAGTGCATTTGGGCAAAGTATCACAAAGCCAAAACTTAAGAAGTGAAACACAACGGGGGGTTTTTGCGTTTGTTTTTCCACGCTGCTTGATACACACGAAGTAATGGAGATGAAGCGGCCCATTTTTATGGAGCCTGTGCATTTGTTCTTAGGCTGAATTAACAGTTTTTGTGATGTGGGGCGCCTGGGTGGCTCAGTCGGTTGAGTGTCCGACTCCTGATTCCGGCCCATGCCATGATCTCGCAGCCTCTGAGACTGAGCCCCACGTCAGAGTCTCTGCCGACGGCACAGGGCCTGCTTGGGCTCCTCTCTCCCTCTCTCTCTGCCCCTCCCCTGCTAACACACTCTTGCTCTCTCTTTCAAATTAAATAAATTATTAAAAAAATTTAATAGTAATCTTTATAATGTCAAACATCTGGCAGATCAGAGATTTTACTACCACATTTTGACTAGTAAACCCAAGGAGACTAAAACCGTACGTCCCTATGATACGTGATGCTGATGATTCAGATAACCCAGACAATTTAATTCTTATTAAACCAGAAACACGAAACTAACCTTATTTACCAAAGATTTACCCAAGTCACAGAAACTTGAAAAGCATTTAAGTTAGTGTCTCCATTTCTGGGAATTTTAAGAATATTTAATTTATATGTAAATGCTTACTTATCTCTAAGTCAATTGAAATAGAGCCCTTTTACGGGATTTTCTGAATTAATTTGGCAGTTCCATCCGCGGGCAGGAAAATACCACATATACACAGCGCACGTGTGCAGAAGGAGACCTCAGAGCTCCCCTTCTGCGAGTTTGGATGGGAGTTGGGGTCACACAGCAGTGAAAAACTCACTGGTTTAGCTCCGCTTTGTGGTTTCACCCAAATCTTGCTTCCGGCAGCTGGGACAAGTCAAGGTTCCCCGCTTAGGGGGGCGAATGCTCTTTACCAACACGCGTGCAGGGTCAAGGGGTGACCGGGTGACTCCCGGGCCACAGACGACATCCCAGCCCCGGGGAAGGGCCTCGCCAAGGGCAGCCTGGTCCTCGGGGCTCCTCCCCTCGTCTCCAGGCCCGATGCCCACCCAGAATCTCCTTGGGAAGCCCCAGGATTCGGAGACAAGAGACTCGAAGGTTCTCTTACAGCCTCACGAAGACTCCTCTGGCTCGGAGGGGCGTCTGGGGACTCTGGGGACGTGAGCCCACAGAGCTCACCTGAGTGGATAAAGCACCCTGTCTGTTTCAGTTGCTTGGTTTCTCCTCTCTGTGGCCTGGAGTGGTTGCTCTCGGGGTCCCGAGTCCCGTGAGAGCCCCACGGAGGGCGGGCAGCCTAACGCTTTCGTGACTGTGACAGCTGAGCCGGAACAGGAAGGGAAAGCCCCCTGGACGTGAGGACAGGCCCCAGGAGGTCAGCAGGACTCCCAGCCAGAGCCTGTCTGTGCGGCCAGGGCGGACCCTGGAGGGAAGCGGGGGTCCCTGCCCCACTGCCTTCTCGCCAGCCCCCTCTGGGGAATCTGGCCACACCCTCTGCCTGGCTGCCCTTGAGAACCCAGAAGAGCCACCCCATGTGTGACCGCCTTGCCACCTGTCCCAGGGCAGACCCCACAGTGAGAAAGAGACAGACCGCCCCCTGCCCTGGGGTGAGGAGGGGAGGGACTGACCTCATGTCACATCGGGTGCACGTCTGGTAGGGCTCTCAGAGCTGACACTCCCAGATGACACTCAGTGACAATCGCCTACATTCTGTGCTCGTGTCAGGCTGTGAACAGCTGTCACCTTGGCAAGGCCTTCGTCCAACTACCGTTCCTTATGAGTGCCTACCACGTGCCAGGCCCAGGGACAGGCATGGGGACCTGCCTGGGGGAGCGCCAGGAATCCCAGCAAAGGGACATGTTGGTGAATGAGAGGCAGTGCCCAAGTGACATTTGAGGACAGCAGGGGTGACGGGAGACAGTCTGCAGGGTGAAACGGGCAGGAACTGGTGGTGGCAGTGGGTGCTGAAGGGTTTCCTGAGGCAAGGACAGCGGGCCCAGCCCCGCGCAGGAAACATCTCCCCGAAACTTCCAGGAAGCTTCCAGAATGCAGACCGGGGCCCCTGAACCCCACCCCACCCTGGCCCCCCTGGCCGCCGTGGCCGCCGGGAGCCAAGAAGAGCTTGGGGCTCCGCATTTCCTCTGAGCTCGGGCCCACTGGGAATTTTCAAAAATGCCTTTGAAATAACTACAAAGAAACGTGGGTGGAGATTCGTCCGGCCCCTGCGTGGACAAGGGCTTCCTGTGCGCAGAGGAGGAAGCGCGGAGCGTGCTGTCTGATAACATAAATTACATTTCCGTGTGTCACACAGCATAACCAGAGCTACACGGCACAGCAAGGCCAGGAGAGCTTTTTATCAATTATAACAGTGCTAATTTCCAGTTATGTCAGGAGCTCCCGCAAACTGATAACAAAAATACTAAGCCCCATGCTGAACGCTGAGCAAAACACATGAAAAGAGACTCCACAAAGCAGGAATTCGGGATGCCAGACACACACGGAGATAAGTCCATTACCTTCCCCAGCAACGAAGGAGATCGCAGCGGAGGCGGCACTCGATGCCCTGTTCTTCTCGGTCAGCGTTGCGCCATTAACTGTTGCGCTGGGAGCCGGCGAGCCGGGTGCGCCTGGCGGGCGTGGACCGGACTCTCCCCTGAGCCACTGACCGTTCACGCTCGAAGCGACGGAAGGGCTGACCTGGTCATGGCACCCCAAAGGGTCTGTCGGGGGACGCGAGCCTGAGCGCAAACAAGGCCTTGGGGCAAATCACCCGTGGGCTTCCTGATGCCGAGGGGCGCGTGGGCGCAGCCCAGCACCCAGGCGCGGGCGCCGTCGGGGAAGCAGCGGACGTAGGGGATTCCGAGCACGGCCCCGGTAACCACAGCCAGCACGGAGCGACCCAAGTGTCCCCCGACCGACCGACGGGTGAACTAAACTTGGCATTCGTACCGTGACATCTCGCTCAGCCTGATAAAGGGCGGACACGGATGGGGCTGGGCCTCGGGGACACGGTGCCAGTGAGGTGGCCCATCACAGAAGGAACACGACTGCCGGACCGCACTCCCACGAGGGCCCCGGAGTCCTCGCGCTCAGAAGGACGGAGCGGGCCGTGGGGCCGGCGGCTGGGAGAGGGGCGTCCCTGTGTCGTGGGGCAGAGTGTCAGTTTGGGGAGAGGAGAAAGTTCGGGAGGCGGGCGGAGGTGATGGTGGCACAACACAGAATGTGCTCCGTGCGCAGGGCCGCGGGCCGGGAAGGGGTTAGGACGGGACGTTGTATGTTATCTGTGCTCTTCCACAAGGAAGAAGGAAGGACAGAGGGAGGGAGGAGGGAGGGGAGGGAGGGGGCAGCGTCCAGCCTGCTGCTGGCCTCAGTAGAACCCAGGGGGGCCCGCCGGGAAGGTACATAGAGTCTTCTCCTGACCCCGGACCCTGACTTGCTCAGCGACGTTGGGCAAGCCCTTCTCACGCCCCTCCCAGCTCTCAGCTTCTGACCAAAGTCTCTAATGTCCACGACTTGCATTTCGGCGAGAACAGACCCCTCAGCCACACGCCTCAGGCTGGAGAGCACATGACAGTCCGGCCCTGGGTGACGGGCACGCGCCGTGTCACGGCAGCCGAGGAAAGGACGATGCTGGTGGAGCTCACGGAGGACCAGCGTCCCCGGCTCCGTGCGGGACCCGGCGGGGCCTGCCGCCCCCCTGCCAGGCTCTCACCGGTAGGTCCCTCCAAGGACCCTGGGCCACCCGTCGTGGGTATGTCCTGGGCACCTTCCGGCTTCCTCTGACTTCGCGGGTCGGCCACACGTTGCGCAGGACTTTGTACAAGCAGGAAAGAGGCAGCGCTCGGCCAGCAGTGGGGATCTCCCCACTGAGCAGCGTCTCCTGCTCGCGACCACGTCTCGGAAGGGCTCCCGTCGGCTCTGTCAGGAGCTCCTGCCGCTCTGGGCCCCTCCGTGTCCTTGGGGCCCCACTGGGGTCCTCAATAGTCCAGGTATCTGTGTGCAAAAGGACAAGGTCTGTGAGCGGAGGGCGGAGGGCGGGCGGTGAGAGTCCACAATCCAAAGGCCTCAGCGGCCGAGGGATGGAGGGCAATCCCGGCGGGCAGAGGGTGGTGGCCTGGAGAGGGTGGAAAAGAGAGGCGGCCCCGTGTGGAGAGGTTGCCCCACGGTCTCGGTGAGGGCCGGAGAGAAGCGTAGGCCCCCAGTTTGGGTTTGGGTGGGTTTGCTGGCCAACGGCCGGGACCTGCTGCAGGACGTCCGCTCGCCCACCCCGGGAGCCGGGGGCCTGGGCGCCCCCTGGGGCTCCTGCTGCGGGACGCGGGCGCTGGGAGCCCGCCTATGGACCAGGCTGCGCAGGCCCCGCTCTGGGCCTTGGGAAGGTCCCCCCACGGCACTGATGGATGCATCTGAACACGGTGCTCGGAGCACAGGGGACCGCCTGGCCACTGCATTGCCACTAGGGCCAGAGGCCGGCTTGACGAACGGCGGCACGTGTCTTGTCTACCACGGCGATGGACTCCGCGGTGGCAGCAAGGACGCCGAGAGCACGTGCAATTACGTGGGACATCTCAGAACGCGGAGCAACAAGGCGGAGGCAACAATTCCACGGAACTTCACTGCGTTCGGCCGAACGTGTCCTGTCCAAATGTCAGTCACTCTGCCAGACAAAGGAAATGTCCCTCCACGTCCGGAGAAACCAGCTTTTTTGTTGAGGAATCGGGGCCAGCCGAGGCTGGCTTAGAGCCGGATGGCTTTACCAGCCCCCCACGTGGCAGCCGGCCTGGGCCCCCCAGGCGCACAGAGCCTCCCTCATGCCTCTCGCTGGCAGAGGAACGGTCACCAGCAGACGCCGTTTCTGCCCCAGGCGCTCGGCGCCCGGAAGAAGAGTCTCTGGAAGGAACTGAGGCCCCGGGTCTTCTCCCAGGCCCGGAAGCAGAGGATCTCTGCAGGGACCCGCGGGAGCCAGGAGCCAGATGCCCTTGGAGGGGCAGCCCGCACCGGGACAGCCAGCCCCATTACTGCCAGGCTCCTCCCAGGAGGGAGGCCAGGAGGTGGGGGTGGCCTCTGGGGCCAGCTCTGCCCGTGGCAGCTCCTGAGCCCTGGTCCTCAGCCTCCTCACTTGTTCAGCAAAGACCGGGGCCACTGTGTCCAGAAAGGACGTCCTAAGGCTCTAAGCCCGGACCCAAGAGCCGACAGGCTCAGCCCCACAGTCCAGGTGCCAAGACCCAAACAGTGAAACCGGGGAGGTTGAAGCAGACAGGAGGGGGCGGCCCAGAGCGCAGGGCGCAGGGCTGGCACCGGCATTCAAGGCCTGCCTCCCACTCACTCTGTGCCCCAGGGGTGACCCGGTTTCTCCATCTGGGCAGTGGACACAGTGTTCTTTGCTCCAAGCTGTGGTCAGTGAAGTAAGGGAAGAGCCGGGGGGCCCACCGTGCACGAGTCCCCCACGCCGCTCCAGGGCCCGGAGGAGCCCACGGGGCAGTGGTCACCAAGGCTCTCCCTCCCCTGCCTCTGATGCCCAAAGCGAGTCACGCAATCGGCCTGGGCGGGAGGAGTGCCAGGCAGGCCCAGTCGCTGGGACGCAGGTGCCCGGAGAGGAGGCCCGAGTCCACAGACACGTGTGGCCCCATTGCCGACGCACAGGAGCGCGGAGATGTGTCCACACCGAGGGTGTGACGTGTGTGAAGCCTGTGGAGCCACTAGGTGGAGGTGACATCTTCGCCCCGACACACCCCCAGCCCGCGAACGTGGCGTCTCTATTTAGGGTTCCTTTATTCCCTCCATCGGCAGGGCGTCCTTTGCGACACGCCAGCCTCATTTCAGTGATGTTCAGGAAAATTGCAGAAAATCTAGTTTTTCTGTGATGTAATAATCAGGAACCGAATTCTGAATACGATTGAGGGACAAGGTGGGGCCTCGACACAGCCAGCCTTGCTCGGCCACAGGCTGTGCCCGACACTGTTATCAGGGCTTGACCGTGGCGTGAGAGCCACTGTGGTCCCCGTCCACACCCTCCCCCATCCCTGACCCCCCAGCCGCCCCCCCACCCACCTCCACGGGTCCCCTGGCAAACACGGGCAAGGCGACCTGTGAATGGCCTGCTGGGAGACCCACGCCAGCCCTTTGCAGGGAGGGGGGACAGAGCCACACAGGCCTCCCCTTGCACCTGCCCCCCGTACGAGACCGTCCTTGGGCTCTGGGACCCGAGGAAACCCCGTTGTGGAGGGCAGAGGTGACCAGACTGGTGGCCGCGTGGAATGGGGTTGCCAGAGGGGGCCAGGGCCCCTGCAGTCCTCACAAGCCCTGGAGGCAGGCACCAGAAGGTGACCAGCGGCCTCTCACCGGGGGACACTGCTGAACTTCCCTGTCTGTCAACCCCACACACAGCCGCCAAGGGGCAGGGCCGGGCCTGGGTGCCGACCAGCCACAGACCTGGTGCTTCGGGGGAACCGGGGGGCCGGGCTTGGGTCCCAGCTCTGACACTACCTTGCCATTTGCCCTTGGATGTGTCCCTCTGACCCTGTGAGCCTCAGTCTCCTCTTCCATAATCCTGGATGGGAGGGGGCCCGTTCTGGCTTCCAAACTGCCCAAGTGCCCACTGCAGAGTGCCCTGGGGGTTCTGGCTCCACAGGCCTGGGGAGCCGGGCTCCCGAGGGAAATCCGATGCACGGTTTCTGGGGCACCTGGGCTATGGGGAGTACTCCCTAGGTCACCACGCCAGCTCCAGCTGGCTGCATCGGTAATTTTCGGGTCTGCAGAGAGCAAATCGCCCTGATGCGGCCCAGCCACCAGATTTCCGGGACCCTCGCTCCTCCTGGCTATTCCAGCGACAGCTTTCCCTCGGGGAACAAACGCACGCGCACACAGTGTCCGTGAGGGTCCCGTACAGCGAGCAGATAGCAGGGAGAGAGGGGCCTCGATCACCAGCATGCTTGCAGGGTGCCGGCCACGGCTGCACCCCTGTCTCCTGGAGGCGGGAAACCCGGGAGGAGCCAGGCCCTGGGAAGTCTCGCAAGGACAGCCCGTCGGCCCCTGGACCCGCACCTGAGCCGAGGCTCCGCCCTTCCGCTCACCGCTTTCCCTCACAGCCCATCTGTCCCCCGCCCGCGCATTCACAATGCAGACCCTGCGTCCCGCGTCCCGCACCTCCTAGGTGACTGTGTGTGGAAAGGGGACCCTTAGGGAGGTGACAAAGGTAAACTGAGGTCCTGTGCGTGGCCCTAAATAATCTGACTTGAGTGCTTCTAAGAAGAGGAGACGAGGACGCAGACACGCAGCAGAGAATGACCACATGAGGACACGGGGAGGGGACGCCGACCACACACCAAGGAGAGGCCTCAGGAGGACCAGGCCTGCTGACACTGCGACCTCGGACTTGAGCTGCCCGGCTGCCCAGTGGTACCTGTCGCAGCAGCCGGCCCACAGGGAGACGGGTGGGTGCCTCTGCAGGCCGGCAATCTGTGGGACGCCCCTCCCCGGAGCCACCCCTTGGCAGGGGCCCACGTCACCCCGTCCTCCCACGCAGCCCCGTTGTCACTGCTTTCTTTAAGAACTGTCAGAACCCCCTGGGTCTCTGGTTACCAGAGTGGGGAGTTCGTTTCCTAAGAGAGCTGAGAACTCAGACGCCCTGCTGGGGTTGGAGGGCACGGTGACGGTGACGTGGGAACCGAGTCATGGGCCAGCCGTGTGTCCCCAGGGCCTGCCAGACGGCCCCGGGAGCCACACGGACGGGGGCAGGTGGCCCGCGCCTGTGCTCGTGCACCAGTGACCACACGCACGGCCGGTGCAGGTCCTTCCAAGTGGAGGCAAGGAGCGCACATGGGCCCCGGCCGTGCGCCGGGCCCGGGTTAGTCTCTTGGACATTTTGCTCCCTCGTCCGTTTCTGTGAGTTACACGCCAGCATCTCATTTTACGGACCAGGAAACCACACGGAAGCTGTAATTGGGCCAAAACCAACGGGTCGCGAAGTAGCCAAATATAATTTAGCCAAAAACAAGTTAATCACCATAATAATATGTCAGGAGCTATTTGGTTAAAAGGCGTATCTGCTGTCACTGACCGAGGACGCGTGACGTTCGGTGAGTTAGGACTCAGCTCTGTAAGGTTTAACAAGCCCCGCGTTTCCCCAATTCCTCCGCACTCCGTGTGATGGGGAACGTGGAAACCCTAATTGGTTTAAGGAGCTAAATATTGGGCTTTATTTCATATTTCCTGTTGGACAAGCTACAGGCGCTTCCTGCAAAAAGCTCGGAAAACATGGGCAAAGAATAAAGAGCTTCAGGGTCGCCGTGTTTTCACTGTGCAGAGACTCCCAGATGCTTTAGGGAGAGGGGATGAGAGATATTCTCTAGGCGACCATGGCTTACTCAGGGTCCAACAAGTGGGGGACGGCTCGGAGTCTGAACGCTTGGTTTGGACGGACTGCTTTGAGCCAGACTCCGCCACCCGTCCCAGGGCACTGCCTGGCCCCCCGCCAAGGCGCCTCCAAGGGGCACGATGCCATGGATGGGACCCCACCCCCTGCGCAGGAGAGTTCTCAGATACCCCTGAAGGTAGCATTGGCTTCAGGAGGCCCTGGGCGAACCCTGGCTCCCAGAACTTACTGGCTGGCTGCTCTGGGTCACCCAGATTCTCCTGCCCCAGGCCCTTTGTCTGAAACGGCCATAACAGCCCCCACCTCCGTGGGCACCGGGAGGGTAAGCAAAACACCGCGTGTGTGGGCTTCCTGGGGCTGTGTGACAGGAAGCGCGGCAGACAGAGCATCATAAACACAGGCGTGTACTGTCCCACAGGGCAGGGGACGGAATTCCCAGGTCAGGGCGCCGGCCAGATGAGCTCCTCTGGGCGCCGTGAGGTTGAGTCCACTCCCTGGCCGCAGACGGCCGTCTTCCCCATGTCCACACCCACTTCTGTGTGTGCCTGTGTCCAAACCCCCTGTCTTATAAGGACACGAGTCACACAACCAATGACCCTATTTTAACTGAACAACACTCTCTCCAAATTCGGTCATATGCTGAGGTGCTGGGGCAGCATTCCAGCCTGTGGACTTGGGGACATACTTCAGCCCATAACAACACATGTTGGGGACATGATGGGCCACCCTTGGCCTCACTCCTGTCAGACATCTGCCGGATGGGCTGTCCTTGGGGCCACGCAGCTGGCAGGATCAGTATTTCAGCTGGAGGGGAGGGGGTGTCTGTGGGGCCAGGACCCCAACACATGGCCGGGACATTCCAAGAAGGCACTGGGCTCCTTCTGGAGGCCGGGGCTGATGTGAGCTGTGACCAGGGTGGTCCATCCCCCAGCCATAAGGAGTCATGGGCAGAGACGGTCACACCTGACTCTCACCCAGAATTGCCGTTGACCAGAGGGAGCCGCCCCTCCAACGAAAGGCCCCTTGCTGGGTGGCTCGCACCCAGACACAGGCCAAGGGCCTCACCCTCCGGCTTCAATTCGAACAGTGCTAAAGGGTCATCGTAGACTCTTCAACTGGCGGAGGCCTCTGTTGTGACCACACGGCCACCAGGCCTCCCCTCTGCCCAGCCCAGCTCCCTCACCTGTCACAGGTGCCGAATACAAGTATTCCACCTCCAGCCACCTACAGACACACCCGCCACGTCCAGGAGAGGCATCCTATCACAACCGGCACCAGGGCTGGGCCCGGCAAGCACGCCCTGGATAAGACTTTGCAGCTGGATCACCTACGGGGACCTGGCGGTGAGTACACCATCCTCGCGAGGGATGAGCCCACACGGACCCCATGCTCACCCCAGTGCATTGAGCAGTGTTCCCCAGATTGCAAGTTTACCCAAACCTCAGAATGTCACCTCATTTGGAAATATGGTCTCTGCACATGTCGGTCAAAATGGGGTCATCCTGGATTCGCGAGAGTACGACGCACCAGAAAATACCGGGCCCTGTGTCTACAAGCCCCTCCAGCGTCTGGCAAGGCAAGGCCACCCGTCACACCCCGTCCTCAGGAACTTGCCAACACAACGAGAGAAGAGAAAGAGTGTAGAATAAGAACGAGAATGAAACAGACAAAACGTCCTTGTTTGTAGCAACATGACTATCTTTGTAGAAAATACCAGCCCGTCCAGACAACCCAACAGGACAGCTCAGCCTCGTTCCCACGTCCAGAATTGAAATACCAAAGTCAAAGGTGTTCTTTTATGACAGGAATCACCAGTTAAAAAACATGATTTGGGGGGGCACCTCGGTGACTCATTCGTTGAGCTTCCGACTCCGGCTCAGGTCATGATCTCACGGTTTGTGGGTTCGAGCCCCGTGTTGGGCTCTGTGCTGACAGCTCGGAGCCTGGAGCCTGCTTCAGATTCTGTGTCTCCCTCTCTCTCTGCCCTGCCCCTGCTCACGCTCTGTCTCTGTCTCTCTCTCTCTCTGTCTTCCAAAAATAAATAAACATTAAAAAAGCGCTTTTTTTAAAACATGAATTTTAAAAGTCTCCAGCAGCGACACAAACCTGAAGCCGGCAGGAATCACAGTGAGATGCGCACGTCCTCCGAGGGGAAGAAGACGCGACGGAGGCACGGGGTCCAGCCAAGCAGGAGGTGCCGCTCCAGCAAGGGTGAGACACACCCCAGGATCTCAGGGCTGTGCCAGCAACGGCATGCTCGGAGCTGTGTTGGCGAGTGTTCGTCAACGGGCCCTACAGCACCACTTAAAGTTTTTAAATAAGATGAAAATCCCTGCTCGTCAGGGAAAAATGGAAATATTGATTTATTGTGTTTACAGATTTCTGTGGTGCAAACACGCCCGTTATGGTGCATTTCAAGGGAACAACGTGAATTAAAGCGGCTTGCAAAGTTCCAGAAGACGTAGCACAGGCCTTTGCGAGCCAGTGCCAACGGACCCTGAGCACCACTGGGGGCCCGCCCACCCTTCCCGTCCGCCTGGGTTGGCGGGAGGCCCCGGACCACAGAGCAGGCAGCATCTCTAGCACGGAGGCCACTCTGCAATGACATGCCCTGCCCCAGAAGTGCCACGTCCCTGCCGCTCACGCTCAGAGGCAGTCGTGGGACCCCCCCTCCCGCAGGGCAGGAAGTGCCATGTGCCTGTTTCCAGAAGGTGAGCGACCTCTGCATGCTCGGTGCACAGCGCCAATGACTACCACCTACGCCATGTCCGTTAACGAGAAGACTCCATCCCGTCATGATGTGAATTTCCCCCCAAATAGTCTTTAAAGTCATTACATTCCAATCAAATTTCAATAGGGCGTTTTATGGAACTAGTAGAGAATCAGAAAATTAACAAGGAAAAATAAAGGGTCTAGAACAGCCAAGATTCAGAAGGTCAACATGTCCGTTCTGGACTCAACGGTTGGCGAGTGCCAAGAGCAGAGTCTTCGTATCCCTGGTGCCAAGATGGAAACGGGCGATGGGGTCGAGGGGACGCCCGGCCAGGTCTGTCTGCACCTGCAGAGCTGGGTAAGTGTCAGAGGCGGGGTGCAATCAACGTGGAATATTCGTAGGAAGTGGCTCTCCATAATAAGATAAAGTTACCTCCTTACTTCATACCATGCACAGAAATAAATCCCAGGGGGAGTAAATCCCTAGTGTAAAGTAAACTTTACAGAGAGAATACTAGATCATATCTTCCTACACCTGAGATAGGAAAGGGTTAATTCAACTAGAGTCAAAAGGCCCATGACCTTCAATAAAGAGTCATTTCGACTCAGTGAAAATTAAAACGTCTTCTACGACAAAAACTCTGCAAGCAAAGGAAAAATACAGGAAAAGATACGTGCAGTGCGCACAGCTGACGAGAGATTAGAGGAGTAGACGGAGCGAACTCCTGCTCCTCAGTTAGCAAAAGCCAATCAGTCTAGAAGCAGGAAGGTGGGAGGGCAAAGCCCGTAACCGCTCACACAAGAGGACCCGTGAACGGCCAATACCTACATTTTTAAGCGTTCAGCCTCACTGCTAATCAAGGAAACACGGTTAAAAGAAGGGTCACTCACCCTTTAACGCCCACACATTGAGCAGAATCTGTCAGCTGATGATGTCAGTGCTTAGTGAGGAAGATGGGGCGGGGGGTCCCTGCAGCCACCTCAGTGAGCCATTTGGTGACATTCATGACGCTGGTACATGGGCTCTCCCACCCAGGGTACCTTCCACCGCAAGCCATACGCTTAGAGAAGGCCACCCAGACGCACACAGTGACACCCAAGGAAGCGTTACAAGGAGAAAAACAGAGGAGGCAGGAAGCAAGACCCCCAGGGACGCAGGAAGCAGGGCCTGGTTCCCCAGGACGGAACTGACGTCCCACGAGAAGCTCTGTGGCCAAAGCCGGGGCCGGGGTGCAGCTCTAGAGAGGCTTCAGGGAGGGCGGTGACCGGATCGCTGTCCCTGGGGGTCGCGCCCTCCCTTTGCCGTGCGACGTTGCGGTGGCCGGCACCTAGGACTCGGACGCACCTCAAAGTTTGCGTTGTCAGGGGATGCAAGAGGACAGTCTGGAAGAGTCTTGAGAAGCGTTTGCACAGTTTGGCTGGGCCTCTCGTGTTTCTGTCATTGGCCACGGAAGACGATGCCTCGGTAGCTGCTATTTCTAGAATGAGGGACACGGTGAGGGCAGACCTGGCTGACCCCAGCCAGACCCAGCAGAGCACAGACGCCCCCTAGCCCCGTGAGCAAGAAGGGTGTGTGACGTCGTGGGGCGCAGGGACCCCCGTGTGCGCTACACGGGGCCACAGCCCTAGCAGCTCACAGATGCAGGCAAGGAGGCCAGCTCGGGCGCGGGTCTGGCGGAGGAACAGCGGTTCTCGTGCTGACACAGAAAGCTCGCTCCTGGACCGTGACCGCTGCGCGGGTCCCAAGAGCTGCCTCACCGACCCGGCGCTCCGGTAACACGACACTGGCAGTGAGCTCTAAGATGGGGCAGGGATATGGGGAGGGGAGCCCAGAAACGGAATGAGCTGCCGGTTACGCTCAGGTGGGTGATAAAGATAAAAAGACAGCGCCCGAAGGACAGGTTCGCGGCAGCTTCGTGACCTAAGTGCCGTCACAGCGTCGCCTGCGAAGGCGGAGATCCAGGCGCTTTAATTAGCATTGCCGTAGTTCATACCTAGCGGCTCCTGGGCCCTGTAGCTAAATTCTTAGAGTGTTTCTGCAGCTTAAGTATTCCCCTCCTGCTTGTCGCTTTTGGGTCTAAAATAAACATGTGCCCCGAAGATAAAGGAAGAAATCCAAAGCTGAGTCTAATTATATATTAATAGCACAAAAATGCACAAGCTGAGGGCAAAAATAAATAAGTGGGAAGAGAAACCACGTAAAAAAAAAAAAAAGAAGAAGAAGAAAGAAAGCTGTAGTGTGAAGGAAGACTCGAGGTCTGAGGCTCAAGTCCTGCTCCAGCCCTGACGGCCACTCCCTGAGCCAGCCCTTCTTCTGACTCGGTTTCCCCACCTGTCACGGGTCTGGACGGCGTCCGTGGTCTCGGACGCTGAGAGAGACACTCAGCCTCTGCACCTGTCGTGCAGCTCAAGGCACAGGGGAAACCAGAGAGGGCGTGGGAGTCACCCAGCAGTGAGCTCCCCGCGGAACGCCTCGTCCTCTGGACCTTATGCTTCGGCAAAACTGGCTTGGCCTCCAAGGATGAGGCTTCTCCTCTTATATCCCCAAAGTCACCCATTCTGGTCTCAGGTCACGTCCTGCCTCCCCCACGAGCCCCTGCGTGCACCTCCTGTCCCTTCTGGCCACCCCATGCCGGAGCCGGCAACCTTGACCCACATTTGGAAAACTCACTGCCTCTGGCAGCAGGAAACCAGACCCTGATACTTACTGCCAGGGGTGTGAACTCTGACCTCTGAACCCCACGGCCTGAGTCACCTTTGTCCCCTGCACTGAGATGCTTGCAGCTGTCATTTGGGGGAAATGGTGCTGACCGGTTGCTATGGCAACCCACGGGCATGATGCCTGTGGAAAAATACTTCGTAAACAGTAAAGCACTTTGCAAACGCGCACCCAGGACTGGCCAGGACAGAGTAATGGCACCACCTCAAAGAGAAAACAGGCAAAACAAGTAATTTTCGAGATACTGGACACCAGGGACTGAGGGACTGTGATCCCCGGAGATGGGAAAAGGGCAAGGCCGGGCCCGCTGCCGTGAGCAGGTGTCAGGCCGTGGCTCAGGGAGCGAGCCCAGGCTGACCTCGGGGCTCCGGGGATGAAGAAACAGAGCCAGGGGTCTGGGGGGACCCAGGAAAGAGCTGCACACAGAGAGAAGACCTCCAGCGACCTGCAGAGGCCCCCAGAGAGCAGGCAGACGGGGCATCCCCTCTCACGTAAAGAGACCAGCGGGGCCAGAGGAAGAGTGACCCAGGGGATCCGAGGCAAAGGTGTCTGCTGCTCACATAGCCCAGAGGGGGCCCCGCCCCAGCAGGCCAGATGGGTGGGCCTCGACCGTAAAATCCAACCTGAAAAATGGGCAAAGCATGAAACAGACATTTCACCCACGGACGAAAAGATGCTGGACGTCGCGGATCCTCCCGGGAAGGCAAATCAAAAGCACGATGAGATAACACACGCCTATTCAGAGGCTGCAGGAGCCCCGACCCCCGGTGGGAATGCAGAGCCGTGTGGCTGCATGGGGGCTGGGGGGGGTGGGGGTCCGGTGGTGTCAGACCCAGTGATCACACGCTCACCGTATGGCCAAGTAATGCCACCCAGAAAATCCTAGGCGTCCACCAAAGTGAAGTGAAAACTTATGTCCCCACAAAGATGTGCACAGAAACGTTTATAGAAGCTTTTTCACAATCACCCCAAGCTGCAGTCAAGCCAGGCACCCTTCCGGAACGGGATGGATACTCCACATGGCGCGTGTCCGTGCCATGGAACACTGGTCAGCAACGAAAGCAACCGACTGGCGATCTGTGCAGCATCCTGACCCTTAAATGCATTTTTCTAAGAGGAAGAAGCCAGACCCGAAAGGCTACCGACGCCGTGATTCCATTTATAGGACCGTCTGGAAAAGACGGGACCAGGGAACAAGTGGCCTCGGGGACCGAGGGAGAGCGGGGGGGCCTCGGTGGCCGAGGAGCCGAGCTGCGCGAGGCAGCTGGACGAGGAGCCGCTCCGGACGGGACAGGGATGGCGGGTGCTTGGCTGGCGGTGTGGGCGAACCCCACGGAAATGCGTATCGCGAAGAGCAAATGTCACTGTGCCTCCGTGAAGCAAAAATAAGTGAGGGGGGGCCGGGAGCCCCGGGACGGAATGCAGTGCAGGGCAGCGGAATCTAACGGTATCACAGGCTTAAGGCGTAACCTCACCGACACACGCAGCTCAAAGGAAGCCGTGATTTGGAACGGATTCTGGAAGACTAGAGGTCAAAGAACCGTACGTATACTCTGTGCGCTGGCGGTAAATTACTGAACACAGAAAGCACGCATGGGGCTAACGGGGGCAGGTGGCCCACTGCCGGGGGTGGGGGTTACCGGCAAGCAGGAGGGGAGGGCTGGGGTACACCCCGCGGGCCCGGCTCGGGGTCAGAGGCAGCGGATGCACTCGTATTTATTTTCCGGTAGACGCGCAGAGGCGCCCCCAGGACAGGGGATGGAAACGTTCACGCACGTGGGGCGAAGCACACAAGTGCATCCCAGCTCTGCCCCCTGAGGACCCCCCGCTGCCCTGAGCACACCCAGGCCCCACCAGACACCAGCGCCAGCCCTCCCCAGATGGATCGTTCTGGAACTGGAGCGGAGGGAACGTGAGATGCACCCGGGGCGTGTCGTGGTGCCTGGAAGCCAGTCTCAAGAAGGCGGGGACGTGGCCCACGGCCAGTGGACACCAACTGAGGCCAAGCCTGAACCCGGGGGCCACAGCCGAGCGGTTTGAGCAACGAGGTAACCAGGACCCACGTGCAGGACGACCAGCCACGGGTCCGAGCCAACAGAGAGAAACGGTTGAATAAGGTGAGGGGGAGGGACAAATCTTCCTTGGAGAAGGGTTCCCAACGATACACGCAGAAGGAGCCCGAGAGCAGAAATCCCCCACTGACCTTCCCGGTGACAGTCCCTTCAGGCAGGGGACGCACTGACGGGCGTCAAAATCAGACGGCAAATGTTAAGAAGTTCTTCCAGAGTCTGTATCAGCTCCTGCAGATGCTGTAACCTGGGTCCACGAGCGAGTGCTTTGATGCACCTCCCTCCAGGGGGGTGGCCTGTCCGGCTCCCCCGGGACCGGGCTGGGCCCGAAAAACGCCAAGGACGCAGCCGGGACCCGGGAGCCTCTGGGTGCCCCGCGTGCCGGGCCAGGAAGGGCGACCAGCCCCGCGCCGGTCCCTTAGACCGTGAGTCCGAAGGCAGCACCGTCCTTCTGGCAAACACACGCAGGGGCTGAGTGGCTGTGGGCAGAGATCAGAAGCGAGCCCTCGTGCCAGGTCCCGCACCCCCTGTTTCTGTAAACACTGCTTCGATGGAACACAGCCACCCCCGTCCGTGTGCACACGGCCCGCGGACGGGGTGAGGTACGGCGGCCGAGCTGACAGCTCCCGCAGAGACCGTGTGGCCCACGACGCCTCAAGTATTTACCATCGAGATCCTGGCTCGTAAAGTGGAAATTAGGTGACACTGAGCCACGTTGGGGCCAGGAGCCGGGCGGCCCCGTCCCGCCTGCAAGCTTCCGGCTTCTCCCGGAGGCAACGTGTCGACAGGCCAGAGGGCCAAGGGCACGGATGGCATTACCTTATCTGCGGCTTTGACCCCAAACTGCGAGTCAGGGCTTTGGGGTGCACAGGGGACCCGGGGAGGGCCTCTCACCCAGTGTATGTGGTCTGTATTCATGCCAGGTGTTCACTCTTGGGTGTCGGGGCCCGAGGACGTGAGTCCCCACCCGGCAGGTGTTACCAGCAGCAGGTGGGCTGCTGAGGGGGGATGCTTGTTCGTCCGCTAAGCTGCCCTTGCCCACGCCCTCCTGGCCCCCAACACAATCACGCCCTTGGCCTTGGCCCATGTGGTTTCCTGGAGCCCCCCGCTGTCCACACCATCCCCCTCTGGGGAGGACAGGAGGCAGGAGAGGGAATGTCTTTCCCAGGACGTCAGTGTGGGCCGTGGGGCAGCAGGGATTTAAGTGAAAGATCATTTCCCAAGCCCGCCATTCCAGGCACCCGGGTCTTGGGTGGCTTATAAGACCTTCCTGAAGCTTCCTTTCTATCACAAGTGGGTGATGCCGGGCGGGGGACACTCGGTGAGGCAGAGAACATTCCAGCCCTCTGCAGACAAGCGTGCCCTGCACAGTTCCACTCTCGGCTGCCCCAGCCAGCCCTTCCCTCTGTAGTGGATGAAGCCGCTGTCCCACGGCAGCCTTCGTTCAGATGCAGCAGACATCTTCTGGGTGGGCCAGACGTCTGGCCTCCACGGGGTTCTGATAAGGGACCCGTATGAGGTAAGGAAGGGAAGCTGGCCGTCATAACACCTCACACCTCCCTGCCGGCCAGATGTGCAGACCCGGCTTCACCCACCAGGTCCCCCACTTTCTACTGCCCTACAACAATCACACAAGGCATTTAAAACCCACTTTATGGATGACGAGACCGAGGCTTGCAGTGACTGAGTCAAGGGAACCCGGATTCATGCACACGGTCTTCTCCCGGCACTGGCTTTCTCAAGGTGAGTCTCTGATGAATCAGTAATTCCAAGACACACGCCCAAAGGAAAGGAATTCCCGACCAAACACCCCTTGTGGCCCCTCCAGGAGTCACTGTGGACAGAGCCAATCCAAGGCTCTGAGAAGTCCTGCAGCCAAGAATTCTACTCACTTCTGTTTTAGCAGCGTTTTAACTTGGCTGGCCACAGGGCTGCTTTTTTTTAGTAACATCACTCGACACCCTGTAAGGCTTATCCTCCGGAACCCACCTCCATGAACCGCGTCCTAAAGCTTAACGTTGACCAACTAAGCCAGAGGGTTACTCGTTAATGCTCCACGAGCTACTGGGAGATCAGAGTTTTGGATTCCTTCTTGAATTTGTATCGTCATTCGGAAAATAAGAATCGACAGAGCAAGCTGTCAGGGATTTTCACGCTTCTGGGCCAGCGGAGCTTATCAGAACACGTCTCCACTCCAGTGGTGACACCCGTCCTTTCTCAAAGGCCACCTCACTTTTTTTTTAATTTTTTAAAATGTTTTTATTATTTATTTTTGAGAAAGCGAGAGACTGAGTTCAAGCAGGGGAGGGGCAGGGAGAGAGGGAGACACAGAATCGGAAGCAGGCTCCAGGCTCGGAGCTGTCAGCACAGAGCCCCATGTGGGGCTCGAACCCACGAACCGCGAGATCACGACCTGAGCCAGTCGGACGCTCAACAAACTGAGCCACCCTGGTGCCCCTCAAAAGCCACCTTTCTTTAATGACCACGGCAGGGGCCACCCTGACCCGCCCACTGCTTCCCTAGCTGCCCCTTTAGATGTGTGTGTATGTATAGCTGGCTCCTGATCAAACCAACACAAACGTGTGATTTACTCTTAATAGCAAAGGACAGAGGGACACAAAGCAAACAGACACCCTCTGCGGGACTCCCCCAGACACGTCCCCCGAGACAGCCGCTTTCATCCACCTGGGGACGTGATGCTCCTCGTGGCCAGCGCTGGAACTCTAAGTCACAAGCTCTTACTTTGGTGTTTTTCACTTGCTAATCATTTCATTGTCGACTGACTCCCAGGGACGTCCGATTCCAGCTCAAGGATGGAGAGGGCAGGAGAGCCGTCACTCCCGTTCCTACAACAAAGCAAACGCTGGAAAACGGCAACGGCTTTGATCGAACCCGCCAGAGAACGGACGTCACAGGAAAATCGGGGACCCCGAAATCTGGGAAAGGCAGGTGGCTGCAGGGAGAAACAGGTCCCGAGGAGTGGCTGACACCACACAAGTGGCTGAAATGTTTACTCGTTTAGCCCCAGGAAGACCGAGTGGGGCTGCCAGGAACCCCTGGGGGCTGCACGCGGAGACAGGCTGCACCTCCTGTAGGATTTTCTTCCACAGACCCCACCGTGAGCTCACAAGGAAGACCTGTGACCTCCCCGAAAAGGCTTCCCCACCAGGGTGCCTGGAGGAAGACGTCTGTTCAGATTCACCTGTCCTACTTCTCCAACTGTGGGAGGAAGAGCCAGAAAAAATATCGTCACCAAGGGCACTGATGGAAACCCATTGCCACAGAGACAAGTAAAGAGGAAATGTGAACATAATAGTCCCCAGCGGGTGAGGCGGGCAGGAACATGAGCTCTGACCAGAATTACCGCTGGGGGAGGGGCAGGAGCCCACGTGCAGCCCACACCCCTGGAATCTGCAGCCTGGGGTGCACGGAGGGCAGGCATCGCCACGGAAAGCCCCAGAGCCAGCCGGCTCCTGACCAGATTAACAGCCCTCCAGGCTAAAGGCCCAACAGAGAAGCCAAGCCACACACACACCCCCACCAAGCACGCAGATATTCACCTCCGTATCTCCCGCCCTAAACAACAGGCCCACCTTCCAACAAAACCTGGGAGGCGCACAGAGAGGCAAGACGAAACGTGCCCCCAAGGGACCCGGCAGTTGCCAGAACCAGACTCGGCTATGACACGGAGGCTGCAAGTCTCGGTCAGGGAAATCGGAACAACTATGACGCGTGTGGTCAAGGTTCTAACAGAAAAGGCACATACACCCCATGCAGACTCCGGTGGGTACTTCCAGAGGACCGCAGGAAATCCTAATTGAAACGCCAGAGATAGAAAACTCCGTCACAGAGTTGGGGAGAGCTCTCGAGAGCCCCTTCAGGAGGCTTGACCCAGCCGAGAAAAGAATCTGTGAGCCTGAAAATACATCTACAGAAATTACCCAGCTGGAAACACAAAGGGGGGGGGGGGGGGAGGAAGACAGAAAAGGGCGTCCGCGAGCCATAGGAAAACTCCAAGCGGTCTAACATACATGAAATTAAAACGGCACAGGGGCAGAGAGGTGGCCGATAAGTATTGGGGGGACAGCGGCCGAGAAATTAATGGTGAAAGACACAAATCACACATTCGAGGAGCTCCGAAAACACCCAGCGGGAGGAACCTCTCTTCTCCTTCCCCAAAACATTCAAACTTCCAAGTAGCAAAGCCAAGAAGCTCTTCAAGGCAGCCCAGGTGCGGGGAAACACGCGTGACCTACAGTGTCACCACGGCAGGGATCCTATCGGCTCCTCATCGAGGTCGTGCGTGCGGCAGGACCGCGGGAGGCGGCTTTAAAGTGATGCGGGAAAGTCCTGTCGACCCCACGCTCTCAGGGAAAAACCTTCCCCAAGAGGTGCACCTGCACGCGATAGGAATTTCAAACCCTGCTCGAATATTTGATCGCGTAAACGAAACAGTGTTAATTTTTCAGTGTGATACAGCTAAGTTTTTAAGTGTTTTAAATCCCTACCTGAAATGATTTGAAGTCATTATCTTTTACAGACACATTCTCAAATTTTATGGCAGATATTAAAAGACTTTCAGGAGGAATTGGCCGGGTGTCGAGGAAATAACATGGGCCGGGAGACGGTCACTGTTAGCCGGGGAAGATGGCTTTGCATCATCGTTATGTGAAACCCCAGTTTTGGAATCTTTGATTATATAAATGAATCAAGTTCATAAGACAAATAAAAGAGGGCTTGAGACTTTCTCAGACAAGTAAAACCTGGGGAAATTCATTGCTGACCGACCTAGTCTCCAAGAAATGTCCAAGGGAATCTTTCAGGCAAAAGGAATCTATCAGTCAGGGGTGCCTGGGTGGCTCAGTCAGTTAAGTGCCCGACTTTGGCTCGGGTCGTGATCTCACAGTTCGTGGGTTTGAGCCCCACGTCGGGCTCTGCGCTGACAGCTCTGAGCCTGGAGCCTGCTTCGGATTCTGTGTCTCCCTCTCTCTCTGCCCCTAACTCGCATTCTGTTTCTGTCTCTCTCAAAAGTAAATAAAAAATTTTTTAAAAAAATAATCTATTGGCCAGAAACATGTATTTACAGAGAGAAACAAAGAGCATTGTTGGAGATGAAATTAATGAAGGTAAAAGAAAATTCATTTTTTCTTTCATTCTAAGTGATCTAACGTAGGCGCAGGCAAAGTTAGGAAGATATTTTACGGTAAATGTTTCAGGTCTGGGAGCCACTGGTCTGTGGCACAGCCCAGCTGCAGTAAATATGGGAGCAGGAGAGCAGGACAGAGGGCAGCAAAGGGCGCGGCTGTGGACCAAGAAACCCTCCTCGACAAAACCAGGCTGCAGACCCTCACCCGAGAAGGGAACTGCCTGAGAAAGATTAGTAACCTCGTGCTGTGTGTTTACAGAATCTGCAAAACAGCAGCAGCAGCAGAAAAGGTGGGAGGGCGAGACCGGGGACATCATGTCACCCGATTGTCACACGACATAGGGAGTCACGTGAGTTGCACACAGGATCGCACGTTCCAAGGTAGACCCACATGTCTCGAAAATGTACGTTGTAAACCCTAGGGAAACCAGTAGGATGGTTTTAAAGAGAAATAAATAATAAGCCAACAGAGGACAAAACGAAATCATAACACGTGCTCGACTGAATTCCGAAAAGGCAGACGGAGGAGGAAACACAGTGGACGTGAAGCCAGCGGGAAAGACGACAGATTTGTTCTAATTGGTTCGCGCGTGCGTGGTCTAAGCCGGGCGGCGAAGAACCAGATAATCACGTTGGATCTTTCAAGGGGGAGACGTCAACCACATTCCGTCTACAAGAGACCAAGTTTTAATACTAAAATATAGACCCAAGGAAAAGGATGGAGAAAGACACCACGCAGCCACGAATCAGAAGACAGCCGAGGTAGCTAAGTCTGCGTCACAGGAAGTAGAGTCAGAACGGGGACGATTAGCAGAGATAAAGAGGAACACAGAGGAACGAACGACACAGGGGCCGATTCCAACGCGGCTGCGCCCGAACGGCACCCGCAAAACACGGCGGGCGAAGCGGGTGCAGCTGGAAAGACAAGCCCGCAACTCAGGTGGGGGCGTCGGCCCCGCCCTCCCCGTGGCTGCTGGGAGAAGCAGACAACGCTCGGGGCCGAGCAGCACCGTCCCCCCACGAGGGCGAACGGACGCGGATCGAGCTCTCCGTCGACGACTGTGGACGCACGTTCCGTTCAGGCGCCCATGGAACGTTCACCAAGACGGACACAGTCTGGGCCGTGAAACAAACGGCGACAAATTTAAAAGAAGAGGAGTCTAGCGCATCACAAAGGAATGAAGCCAGAAATCAGAGCCGGCAGGCCCGCGCTGCGGTGTCGCTGTTTGGGCCAAGTCCCGCCGGAGGACTGACTCAGGGCCCCGGCTTTGAGCGGGCACACGGCGGGTCCAGGCTGCAGCGTCGGAGGCCGGACGCGTGAGCCCCACAACACGGCGCCCCCGTGCGCTCGCAGGTGACAGAGGGGGCGTCCGTGGCAGGCCCACCGAGTCACGGGGTAGGCGGGCCCCGCAAAACCCATCATAACTGGGGACTCGAAGAAGGTGCTGCCTTCGCAAGCAGGGAGCCTAGACCTCGGGGCCCGTCACCTTCGGCTCACACGTGAGGCCACACGGGGAATCCCAGGGGAGCCGCTGAGGGAGGAGGAAGTGTCCGAACCTTGCTCCCGGGTGGGTACAAGCTGCACCCCAACCTCCTCAGGGTGACCTCGGAAGACTGTGGGGAGGGAAGGTGTCCCGGGAGGCTGACCTCTGGGCGGTGCGCCTGTTCACCCGCTCCCTGGTGAGCTGGTGGAGTTGCCCTGGGGTAGAAGGCACCCAGACCACAAGCAGGGAGAAATGGTACATACAGCTGGTTGGTCAGGAATCTGACTGACCAAGACCGGAAGGGATGCGGGAGGCTGGGTTCACATGAGCGGGTGAGCGGGAGAGGACACGAGGCCTGAAGTTCGGGGAGTCTCTCATCAGTGCCCTGCAGTGGGTCCAAGATGGAGACGCTCGGTGCACAGCGGGACAGGGGTAGTGACCGGGTCACCGCCACCCCCAGGGCCGACCCGTGGGCACTTGGATGAAGCGTCCACAGAGGCACAGAAGGAGGCGGCCCGTGGACCCAACAGCACGAGCTCCCACCCCTCCGTGCTGCGCCCTGCACCTGCCAGCCACGTAGGGCTCAGTCCTTGAGGGGACCAAGTGACCACTTGGTGGCAAAGTGGCCACCCTGGGTCCCTTCCGTCCTGGAAGGGCCTGAAGTTCACAGGAGATTCTGGATATGGGCTGGCCTCCCAGACCGCCACCCGTGGCATTGAGGGCTCCTGGGTGTCTGGTCCGCTGGCTTGGCCCTCTCACACCATCACATCGGGCCAGGAAGCCCATCGTACAGCAGAAGAGGTGGGGAGCAGGCCCGGGACCACAGGGACCTCGGGCCGATCCCACACCGACCACCCGGAAGCCACAAGCTGGTGGATCCCCGGAACCACTTGCCAGAGGCACTTCTCTGAGAGGATGGGGTACCGCACCCGCCCCCGCACCCGTGTTTGCACCAAATGAGAGCCCCTGGCCTGGGCCCCAGGAGGACACCTGGGAACCAGGGGTGCGAGAAGGCAGTGCGTGTTCGGGGCCCCCCAGGCCCGCACACCTCACCCCAGCAGCTCCAGGCTCTGTGGACTTGGAGGTCCCGGTCCTGGCGGGGCGACGGACCCCATCCGCAGGGCGCAGGGACCCCCCAGTGCTGGCACACGCACGGCGCCCCCTCGCCCAGCCCTGGCGGTCAGTGGGCAGGCCCAGCAACCCCGGCCAAATGTCACAGCGTCGGGGCCTCGGACCCAGGTGAAGGAGGTCTGGGTCACACTCCGAGTCTGGGCCGGGCGGGGGCGGCCACCACCGGCCACAGCTGCCGCCTGCCAAGGGTGCTCATTTCCTGCGTCAGGGCCGTGATGTCACGGCGCCTGAGGACGCGGCCGTGGCCGTGACTCCGCGAACGAACGCGCGGAGGGGTGAGCGAGTGAATGAGGCCGGCGCACAGGCTTGGATGTGAGGCGCCCCAGAGCCCGCGGCTAAGGGAAGCCTTGGGACGGGTCTGACCCTCCCCCTCCTCTTCAGAGCACTGGGAAATCAGACCGCCCACGTCTGAGAGCAAGTCCCACGTCTGCCGGCCGTGCGGCCCGGAGCCAGCTGCAGCCCCTCTCTGTGCCCCGGTTCCTGGAAAGCCCCGATGACGCCTTTCTCACTGCGCAGGTGCAACACGTCAGCATGCGGCGAGCACGGGCAGGGACAGTGGGCCGTGACAGGCACTGAACGCAGGCGTCCGTGACGACTTTTGTTACTTCTTAGACCAGGAGCCACTGCCTGAAGGGGCCCGGTGACTTCAGCGAAGCTACACCGGGAGCCGGGCGGCGGGATTTTGTGCCTGTTCCAGGGCTGCCTGGGTCTGGACGCCACCGTGTCGCGGTAGGAGGTGACGGTCCCCGGGCCTCTGGGCGCCTCCCGGTGTAGGCAGCCCACGCTGGGCCGGGAGAGCCCCTGCAAGCAGGGCACACGCGTCCTGAGCTGGAACGAGGCCGCCAGACCGGGAGAAGCTCTCAAAGCCGTTGCCGTGCAAACCTCAGGCCACCGTCGTCCCAGACAGGAAAGCGGGAGGCTGGGTTTCAGCCGCCATGTGATCTGATCCTCGGGTTACTCATGGCTCGGTCACGCGTGGCGACGGGGATAAAAGGTTCACGAGCATAGACGGAGCTGGGAAGAGCCCTTCGTCCTGCAACTACTCACAGGGACCCATAACCTTGTCCTGGACGGACCCGTGGGGTTTCGGGCACAGCTCCCGGGCTGGAGGCAGCCGGGACCTACCGGCCTGCCTGTGAGGCCCCAGGCTTCTCGTATCCATAACCGTGGTAGCTGCTGGGTCCCGTGGACAAGCACCGAGGAAATACAGAGTTCTCTGCCTTTGCTCCCGTGCTCGGCTTTTCTTGTGACTGTTCCGGAAAGGACCAGGCCAGTCTCTGAAATTAGGGGCGAGACCGGATCTCCCACCTGCTGAGGCCGAGGTAGGGACGGCGGGGGTGCGGGAGTCCACATCGGGCTGGGCGAAGGCCCCCTCCAATCAGTCCCCCCACCCGCCCTCCCCAGGGTGCCCTGGGCTCCCCTCGCGGTCCTCTCCCCTGCCCCAGCTCACCCCTGGGTCACCCCCACTCTGTGCCTGAATTGTGACCTTCCCAGCTTCGTCAGGGCTGACCTGGAGCCCGTGTGGTCAGCTCTGCCCCAGGCCACGTCAGTGTGTGTCACGTGGCTGCTTGAGGTCGGCCGTGGTGGGAGTATTTGCTCCGTAGAAGTTGGTCAACACTGCACATCAGAGCTTTTTCAGCCCTGGCGACTGGTTATTAAAGCTTCACCTGCACAGGGCTGGTTCCATCTACAAAACCTCCTGCGAGTGACCCCGAGCGGGGCGTCTCTCTCTACGGCGACCCGCAGGGCTGCATTCAGGGAGGAGGGTGGGAAGGGCCCCTCACAAGGCGTCCGGTGCCCTCCAGGGAAGCCCTACCAAACACAGACCGCACGTGCACACAGGCCCTGCCCCTTGCTGCCCCCAGCCTCCCCCACTTAGGAGGCCCTGGTCCCCAGACCGGCCCTGACCATCGTTCAGAACCCCTGTGGGAGCCACACTTTCCAGGAAGTCACCCCTGCTCCCATCGGGGCTCAGCACCACCCCCCAGCAGGGCGGGGCCCCAGGCCGCCACCCATCACCAGGGCCCCTGGGCTCCCTGACCTGGCACGTGGCTGGCGTGGCCGCCGGTGTGGCAGACGGAAGGGGGAGCTGCCGTACTCGTCCGGGGCTCCGTGAAGGCTCCATCGCTGCAGGATGCTGCACGCACCTAAGCCTCGAAGGTCAAGGTTGTTCCAGAACCCTCCCGGCCCACCTTGCCAGCCTGGCTAAGCCCCCCGGGTGGAGCCTGAGCCATGGAGAGAGGCCTGGGGACGCACAGGGTGCACAGAGCTCCTGACCGAGAGAGGTCGTGAGACAAAAAGGTGGAGAGGTCAGAACTATTATTTGGAGCAAACCCGTGGTTCTCCATTCACAGAGCTTTAATGCTGTGTTACCTTGAGCAAGTGTCTGAACCTTTCTGCGCTTGGTTCATTTCTACAGGGTACTCCGCATCGTCTTGAGGACCGAATGAAATGAGCCCCCGGAAGGGCTTCCTGAAGCTCTCGCCGACTCCCTGGGATGCAGAGCCCCGACGCTGCAGTCATGACTGGTGTTTGCTCTCGAACTCACTTGCTTCCGTGTTTGTTCTCACTGGCTCTTAGTTCTGATTGAAACGTTCTTTCTGACAACGTCAAGGCATTTCCGCTGTGTGGGGAGTACAGTGCCCACGAGGCTTTTGTCCTCTCTTGGGCCAGACAGAGACGAGCGGGCCTGGCGCTGCGGGGGCAGCTGAGGTCAAAGGGGGGCCGTCGCTGCAACACGAGCGAGCAAAACTTGGCACGGGCAGCGTCTGGACCCTTGTCAGAGCGTCTGGAGCTGGAGCGGGGTCCCGGGGAGGGGGCTACTGCTATTCTCGGATTTTCACTCCCCGGGAAGAAGGGCCAAGGAGCAGGTGCCGGGCGGGGGTAAAGGGGGGAGTGAGAGCAGGAGGTGGTCGTATTACTGGGCGCTTGCCGAGCTCCACGTGTATACACGCCCTTCCTGCCTGGTCCCAGGAACCCGTGCCTCTGCGGGGGCGCTGGGCTCAGGGATGCTGCGTCCTCTGCTGAGAACCGCACAGCAAAAGGGGCAGGGTCTGGATTTGCATCGGGGACGTCTGACCCGTAGTCCGTCCAAAATACCACGCTGACGGCTGGGGAAACGTCCAGAGAGGGAAGGGGATTAGAGAGGGAGACCGAGGCCACCAAAGGCCACCTCATTAAGCATCTGCCCCTCTCCCTCGAAATGTCTGAAAACAGAGAGAGCGACCCGGGTGGGCTTCCCAGAGGAGGAGAGGTGAGTGAGACGTCACCCCTGCCCTCCCGCGGAGGTGAACCGCACTGGGGATGCCACTCCCAGTGCCCAACCCTCGGTTTCCCCAAATTCCCCTCCTGTGGGCCACCCGCCCCCATCTCAGCCCAGCCCGCCCTTCGTGCACTTTCCCCTCCTGACTCAGGGCTTTGCACCTGCTGTGGCCTCCACTCCATGAGCCTCCAACTCCTGATCACCTCCAACTCTTGGTCCTGAGAGCCCCCGACCCCTCCCCAGCCTAAACCCGATGTCTGCTGGTCCTCTGAGAACGCCAAGCACCAGCTCCCCGACCCGGTGGTGGACTCGCAAGGCAATACGACAGACAGGCACCCACACAGCCCCACCGGGAGCCGCTCGGGGTTCAAATCCAGGGCCCGGAGCTGAACGTCTCTGTGCCCCGTCTCCTGGCCTGTGAGATGGGACGGCAAGAGCACCGAGTGAGTTCTTTATGTGTGAAGTGCTGTGACAGCCCGGTCCCGGGGCCCCGTGGGGGCTGTGGCCTTGCCATCAGTGGTTCCTCCAGCACTGGACTCGAGCCCCAGCGGGCAGGGTCGGGCGGCCTGTCACCACGGCCCTCAGAGCCTGCGGCACATGGCGGGAGCCGGGATAGGAGTGAGGAGGACGGAACACTGAGTGGTGGCCTGGGGGTGACTGGGGAGAGGAGGGGCGGCCGGGGGGAGGCCCCGCCCCCAGCGCCCAGCCCCCTCCCCTGCCATAGCCCCCTGGTCAGCTTCCAGGGCCAGCAAGACCTCCGGGCGGGGCCTGTTTAAATCCCTCTCGCAAAGCACAAGCTGCAGTGTGAAATAGTTTATTAAAATCTAATTAGCCAAATGGATAAATAATCTCACGTGAGAGGAACTCTTTCCAGCGAGCACGGTGCTTGCTCCCCCGAAGGAGGCAGGCAAGCTGGGCATCTGACCTAGTTAGAGTGTCTGTCCTCCTGAACCTGGCAGGCCACCGGGTTGGCAGGGGCCCCTGAGACACGCTGTCATGTTCTCTGAGATGGTGTCCGTGTGATGGGAGGGCGCAGGCATTCTGACTGACCTTGACCGACAGTATCCTCCCTCCTGCCCTGGATTCCCGTAGAGGACAGTCCCCACACAGAGCCACGAGGGCCTTCTTTGTTTCCTCCTCCGATGTGTATGCTGATCAATGGCCTGGGGCCAAGGAAGCGCAGGTGTTCAAGACATAGGCTTTGCCTTCTAGAAGTTCCTGGTCTGATGGAGGAGACAGAGGCAAGCAAACCAATAATTAGGACACAGGAAAAATTTAAAAGGAGCCATCTAAGCATGGGGGTGAGAGTTCCATCCTGTCTGAAGGCATCAGAGAAAGCCCTTACACATTTGCAGGGTTTTGAAGGACGAATAGGAGTTTGCCAGTTGGGGCATAAAGGCACTCAAAAAAAATGGAATAGCAGTGCAAAGACTCAGGAGTAAACCCCTGTGTTCTGTGTATCTGTGCAAAAACTACAAGCAATGTGGCGGGGGGTGGGGGGGCAGGCACCGAGCTGCAGGGGCGTGAAGGGTCAGACTCTGGGCCGTCCAGCCTCTATCTGTGGGGCTCGGGAGCCGCTGAGGCCCTGGGGGAGGGACAGGTGGGAAGCAGGTCCGAGCAGGGCGGGCAGGAAGGCAGGACGCCCAAGGAGGACGCAGCCCGGACAGTCCGGCCCAGGCTGCCACACGCCTGCACCGGCCGGCGGGGTCACTCCCTCCAGACTCGCCGGCCTGCTGGATGTGAGGCCGAGGGAGAGGAGGAGGGAGGGGACCGGGGGTCCGTGCGCCGTGTGTGGCCGCTCCCCTGGGAAGAACAGGAGGCCCGCGAAGGACCTG
Source organism: Panthera uncia (assembly GCF_023721935.1). Taxonomy (NCBI): domain Eukaryota; kingdom Metazoa; phylum Chordata; class Mammalia; order Carnivora; family Felidae; genus Panthera; species Panthera uncia. The sequence goes on along the minus strand of NC_064812.1, from coordinate 2,028,952 downwards.
TTGAGAGAAAGCGCCGTGAGATCTCCTGCAGGTGCATCCAGGGGGCACCGACAGGGCCAGAGGGGGCAGGCAGCTGCAGAGAGGGCACAAGGGAGGGGAGGGGGCTCTCCCTGAGGCCCCCCCCGGGAGGCAGAGTGGGGACAGCAACGGTCACCCCGCACCGAGCCAAGGACTCTCCTGCAGCACCCTCTCCTGTGAGGCCGGCTCCATCGTGAGCCCCAGGGAGTCGTGGTGATTGCGGGGAGGGTGCAGTCTCAGTCCCCAGCCCTGGACTCCCCCCCCAAGCCTGGTTCCTCCTCACCGCTTAGATGCCGCTCCAGCCGCCTCCGCCAGGCAGCCTCCCAGAGTGCCCCCCACCTGCTCAGGACCCTCCCCTGAACTCCTCTGCGTCCCTGGGCCACAACACACAGTGCGTCTGGCTCAGAACGTGGACAAAGGAAAGAAGAGACGAGGGAGGACGAAGCGTCTCCCGGGAGGACCATCCACCACCAAGCAGAGGTCTGTCCCGCACTGTCCCGACAGGCCGAGGCAGCTGAGCGGCTCCGGCAGGCGGGTCGCCAGGGACCAGCGCCTCCGTTTCCCGGCACGGCCGTCCCCTCCTGCGCCTCCATGGACCCCGGCCGGGCGCGGAGATGACAGTGGGCCACGTCCTCAGCGCGGGGCGCGGGCGGGCCCCTTCTCTCCCCTGCTCCACTGTGTGGCCCCTTTTGTCCCTCCCACACGTAGGTCGTCGTCTAATGGGCTTAACGTGCATTTTTTTGTTCAATTATGTTTTGGCAAGATGTGCATCGTGACTCGTGTCTGTACTTCTAATGTTGGGGAACTGCCTCCCTTGGGTTTTCTCTGCACCGAACCGTTTTGGGCTCGCCCAGCGCTCTCTCTGCACCTCCGCCGTGCGTGCCACAGGGACGCCCCGTGCCTCCCTTCCCCCCGTGGGGCACCCGGCTGACCTCCAACCCCCACACGCAAATGAATCCCAGCACTCAGCCACCACGAAGCCCCTGGGTCTGGGGCTCCCACCCAGCTCCCAGCTCCCAGGGCAGGGCAACCCCAGGCCGGCTGGTTGGGTTCAAGTCCCATCTCTGCCATTTGCCAGCTGTGTGACCTCAGGGAGGTCACGCTACTGCCCTGAGCCTCCAGCTTCTCCCCTCCAAAGCGGCGGTCACAGCTGGACGCTCTCTAGAAGGGCGTGGCAGGATTGAATCACACGATACCTCGCTTCCAGAAGGCTCTGGAAGATTTCGAGAGCAGGGCAGGGGAAAGCTCTCGTCTGAGTCCATTATCCGCTCAGTCATCGATCCCTGGGGTCAGACAAGGGAGGGGAGGACAAGGACCCTCAGAGTCACCCTCCCTGACCCAGCGCCGCCGAGGGGGCAGTGAGAGGTGTGCACAGTGCCAGCCTGAGGACAGCCTCGAAACCAGGGGTCACGTCCACGTGGGCCATCGGGAGCCCAGAGGTCTCTTCGCCTGGCCCAGAGCAGGTTGCACACTCTGGGCTCACGTCTTAAGAGGGAAGTTGACAAATCACAGCACACCCGACGGCCCAGGAGGCCCCGGCCACCCGCCAGGGTCCCTGGGGGCAGAGCATCTCCGGGGACTCGAATGCTGCTCCGTGCTTCCCAGACCCCTGGGGACAGGCCCAGAACTCCTACCTGGCTCGCGGCGGGGGGGGGGGGGGGGGGGGGGGGGGGGGGGGAATTGGTCAGCAGGCGACCAACAGCCCTGCTGGAATCCCTCTGCTTCTGCGACAGTTCAGTCCACACCTGCTCTTTGGAACACTTCCCTCGGATTCCAACTCACTTCCACTTGTCCCTCCCTAAGGGTGGGCGGCCCTCCGTGAACGGCAGAAGGACAGACAGGACTGTCACAGGGCCCGGGGGGGGCCCCAGAGGCTGAGCGTCCGCTCACGCCAGGCCCGGCTGCAGGCCCCCCTGTGTCACCACGTCGGCCCGTTTCCTGGCGACGGTGGGTCTGGCGGGGCCCCGGCAAGGGAACGCAAGGGCCTCAGAGACCAGACAAGCAAGTTGCTCACTCTCAGAGCAGCCAGGGCCGTCGCCCCTCACGGACACAGGCCTCCCTCATGCCCCACTGCCCGCCCAGCTGAAGACACCCGAGAACTAGCAGGTGACGAGCATCACACCTGCTGCTGGTAACCCCTGCTCCCCGCCCTGCGGCCGGGTGGCGGGGGCTGGGCCGGGGTGAACATGGGGGGGAGGGAGGGGAGGCCTCTCCTGAGCTACTCCCTGCAGGGGCAGGGGCAGGGGCCCTTCCGGGGGCAGGTGGGGCCTGGAGAACCCCAACCAGGACTCCCACCGCGTCTCTGACGCCAGGTCCCCTGCTCTGTGCCCTGAACCCACGCGGGGCGGAGCCGATTCATGCGGGCAGGGCCGCGTCTCCCTGCAGCATCACCACGGCCACCAGGGCTCAACTCTGATTCCCACTTTCTGCAGCTTTTACGGGAGGTGGAGTGGACACTCCGGGAGGCCCATCGAGCAGAGGACAGGGCACTCGGGGGAGCTCCTGCCCCAGAGCCGACACCTGTGGCCGCCTGGGGCGCTGGCTGCGGAGCCGGCCCAGCAGTGGGCGGAGCCTGACGGCCCCAGGCACTGCCGTGGCCTTGGCCAGCCCCTCCAGGCACTCACACCCCACCCTGGGTCCCTGGAGCCCCGCTGAGGCTTGTTGCTGGAAAGCCCTGGGTATGGAAATAAGACTTCGATGAGACTGCACGTGTCTGGGGACCTGCCTGACGCTGCCCCGCCTACCCCGTGGCCCCGTTTCGCAGATGGAGACACTGAGGGGGTCTCAGGGGCGACCAGGCCTCCGTGAGCAGCCCGCAGCAGCACCAGGCTCTGAGCGCCGGTCCGTGTCCACGGGCATGTGTGCCCTGGCTTTACACGAGGACCTTGAAGTCCCCGGATGTTTCTGGAATGCCTGGTGCCCTCAAAGCCCCCACCCCTCCAGTGACACTGGGACGCCCTCTCTCGGCCCCCAGCCCCCTCCACCTCTCACACCCTCTCCTTGCCGGTTGTGCCCCGTGGACACCCAGGGGTGGACGGGCCTGCTGCCTGCGTTGGGGTGCAGACCTTGGTCCCCTCCCGGTGTCCAGGGGCTGGCTCAGGACCCAGTGCAGGCCCAGTGCTGGGGGGGGGGGGGCGGGTAACACAGGGGGGCCTCAGCCCAGTGCTAAGTGGGCTCAGCCCTGGGCAGTGCCAGCCAGTCACCCCGTGCACCTGTGACAGCTGTCGAGGGAGACCAAGGGGGTCTCACGATTAGACGCCCTGGAGGCCCGGGAACCACAAATAGCGGCAGACCAGACCTAACACACACGCGGCTGGTCCCGGACACCCGTCACCGCGGCAGGGCCTCAGCTGCAACAACAGCTGTTCCCCCCAGCAGCTGGCGGTGCAGACAGGAAGGAGGCAGAGCGAAGCCAGTGGTTGGTGCTCGCCTGCATTCTTGGAGAACATGAATTTCTGCAAACGTCCCTGTCTGGACTCAAATGCTCTGGAGGAGAGTGAGGGCCTAGACCCTCGTCCTGGGAGCTGCTGCACATCCCCTGGGAGCCCGGGTCCGCACACGGCGAGCCCTCCGCAGGTGCGCGTGGGAGCCGAGGTCCGCATTCAGCAAGTGCTCCATAGGTGCGTGGTGAGCTCATGAGCGAACGCAAAACACTCACCGAAGAGCGAGAAGGCAGCGCGGCAAAGTGCCTTCAGGCCATCGTCGTGTGTTTACAAATCCAGGAACATCCCTGCCGCGAGCGCTGAACGGAATAAAGCGCCAAGGGAAGAAGAGAGATCTGCTGAGACAGCCCCGAGCGTCTCCTGGGGGCTGTGCCGGGAGCCCCGGGCAGGCAGCTGATCCGTGCTCCGCTGGGGCCGCAGCCCGTCCCCTGGTGACAGGCCCTGTGTCCAAGCCCCGCAGAACCAGGTCCTCCTCCAGGAGAAGGTCTGGGTCCGGGATGAGCCCAGACCGCGGGGTCCGTCGAGGCAGGGCCCCCGCCCTCTCCACCCGCACGTGAGCCAAGAAACGGCACGGGGACCACGGATGACGGAGTGACCTGGCTGGTGCATAGGCTGTGGGGTTTCCAGAACTTGGCAAAGACCAGGGAATGGTTTTGGGGGAACCCACCTGTCTTTCTGATGCAGACACTGTGTCTCTGAGAGGGGAGGTGACCTGACAGGGCCACATCCTGGCTGTTGGCAGAGCTGGGACTGGCCCCAGTTTCCCTGCCCTGAGGACTAGGGCTGAGGTCCCAGGGAGAAGCTCTCCGAGCAGGGAGTGTAGACGCAGCAGCGGGGAAGGAGAGACCCGGGCCCTGGGCCTGTGGGTCTAGCGCCCAGCGTCAGACACCCCCCCTGGGCCCGGCCTGTCATCAATCACTTATTGATCCACTCACTCACTCACAGACACGTCCTCTGGGCCGGGCTCCGTGTTTCGCGCACAGACGTGACAGAGAGCGGGGGTGGCTGCAATTAATCCCACAAATGGGGTAAGAAAGATGTCCCTGGGGCGCGAGATCTAAGCATTGCGGGATGGTATCGATCTCCCTGCCAGAGGCCAGGAAGCCAAGTTCGCCGTGTCCTCCCCAGCACAGCGGTCTGTGACCCACAAGCTCCCGGCCGAGAGGACGGAGCAGCCGGCTGGGGCCCCCAGGGTCCCTTGTCCTCTCTCCTGCCCTCACCTGCAGAGGCCCAGGACTGTCTGCAGGGGGGGACAGCCAAGAAGCCTGGATGCGAGCTGGGCAGGGCGGGGAGGGACGGGCCAGGAACAATGAAACGACACCGGAGACGAAGTTCCGAGGCCGCCAGCGCCTGAACCAGCCGCTGCCCCCCAGCTGCCCGCCGGACCACGAGAACAAAGCCCACGCCGCTTTGAGTCAACGGTCAACATGTTTTGCAAAGCGCTTTCCGGGTGGTGTGCGAGAAACGGGGACCCAGTGATGTCGGGAAGCCCGGTCCTGCGGCTAGACCCGGGACGGGTCAGAGCCCCTGGGCATCCACGTCCTCATCTGGTTGCCGAGGGTGAGCCTGGGGCCTCGTCACCTCCCGAGGCAGAGCCGCGGAGATAAAGGCCCGCGAAGCCACGCAGTGCCGAGCGGCTTCAGGCAGTCACCCAACGGGTGACACCGCAGAGGATGGGGGCCCGGCTCCATTTTCTGTGTCGCCCCAGTTTTTGGCAGGGCACCTGCCACCCGACAGAAACCCGGCCCGTGTCCCCTTTGTGGCCAGGAGCGCCGTGGACCGCGCTGGGATCCTCCGGGTGTGGGAGAAGTCGATGCGGCAACTTCCGTGTCGTGCCCTCGGAAGAGGCCCCGGGCCTGCTCCCCTCGCCTCCTGTCCCCGCGGGCTGACGGCCACGTGCTGGGCGAGAGCCACGCCACAGAGGGCGCCTGCCGTGTTCCCCCCGCCGACACCTGCAGGGTTACACACGCTGAAGCTGCTACAAATTTGGGTTCTCCGTCACAAGGAACCCAGAACCTAACACACCTGCTGACCACATTTTTTTCACTGACTTGTAGAAATCCAGCCACCTAGTGCAACCACACCCTTCTATAAATCGCGAGCACCATGGGGCCCAGGTTTGGCACGGGCTTGGTAGGTGCACTCTCAGATTCTTCTAGTTCTCAAAGCAACTGTGTGTCACAGACACACAGTTCCCAGGTGACAGGTGGAGAAGGCCAGGACCCTGCAGTCTCCAAGTGACAGGTGGAGAAGGCCAGGACCCCACAGGTCCCAGGTGACAGGTGGAGAAGGCCAGGACCCCGCTGGTCCCAGGTGACAGGTGGAGAAGGCCACAGTCCTGCTCATAACCTGGTCTGCACGTGGCCAAGTGTGATACAGACCCTCTTCCCTCATACACACAAGACCTCTGCTCATTTGTAAAATCATTGTGGACCAGATGATCTCTAAAACGCCCTATATTTCTGAGATTCTACTACCCGAAGGAAAAGAGGTCCGGCTTTTTTCTCTGGCTCTGCACACCTAAGCTGACCAAACCAGCTGGCTCCGGCTAAGTTAGCCTTGTTTCCTTTCAGTACACACAGACTCGGGACAAACGCCCGGGTCGTGTGACCTCAGGCAGGCTCCATAACGTCTCTGTGCCCACGTGTAAGCTGGCAATGGGGTCTGCCTGGCCTCTGGGTGTGGTCAGGAGGACAAGCAGGAGTGTTCGCCGCTGCAAGGGTCCGAGACGCTGCCCTCTGTCACCACTGTCCCCAGCAGTGTTGGGAGCAGAAGCCACGGGAGCCGTCATTCACTCGATAGCTGCCCCAAAGGTCAAGGCTCCGTGCCAGGTGACAAAGGCTGTGAGGGTGGACCAGACATCGATCCGCAGGAGATGGGCACTCAGGAAATTAGAGAACAAAATAAACAAAATGCCAGACCCCTGCACACAACAGAGAGTGAGATGCTGCAGGGCCTGGAGGGAGAGATCAGTGTCGGCTTGAATTACTGGGGACAGCGTCCCAAGGTTTATTGAATGTGAGTTTGGGCCAAAAAGGAGAGAGAGCAGCTGGGCACTCGAGGCTGACTCTTACAGCTCTGCCTGTCATTGATGTTGGCATTTGGGTTTGCTGATGCCGACCTTCAGGTGCACGGCCCGGCCTGCAGAGGACCGCGACCCCCTGGACAAGGGCAGGGACTCTAGTCTTCATACAGGCAGGGACAGCAGGGGCTAGTAGAGGTCAGCTATAGACAGAACTAGATCACGGTGAGGCGCCTGGGGAGCTCAGTCGGGTAAACGTCTGCCTCTTGATTTCAGCCCAGGTCATGATGTCACAGTTCACGGGAACAAGCCCCACATCGGGCTCTGTGCTGACAGCTCAGAGCCTGCTTGGAATTCTCTCTCTCTCTCTCTCTCTCTCTCTCTCTGTCCCCCTCCCCTGGGCTGGGCAGTGAACTGAGTCCGAGGCCAGATGAGATCTGAGTAATGTCTCAGCACTTACCCAAAGGTGTTGACTGGGCATTGCTGGGCTCAGGTTCTGCTCAGGGCACAGAGGAAATAGACCAGGGTCTTTGGCTCGATGACCTTATACTCCAGTGACGGGCATGCGCAGCCAGTGACAGTGGGGCAGCCAAGAGGTCCCACAGATGACCCACAACTGAAGGTAGACAGCCGCCCACCCTGATCTGGGCCCATCGTGGCCCTAGACTGGAGAAAAGCCACACTAGGGAGACCTGTGCCGGGGGACATGGCTGGGGATGGTTTCAACCCCACAGAGAGCTCAATGGGAAGCCTTTTCTGGAGATGCTGACCTTGGCCCTAGCTTTCTGCAACAATCCCACCCATCGTGGTCCAGGAATCACAGAGGTTCCTATAAGGCTGACCTGAAGCCTGTCAGAGTCCAGAGCCTCACGACCAGGAGGTCAGGGATCATGCCCGAGTCCTTGAGGGACATCACTGCCCTGGGCTCTCCAAGGATGTCTTCTGGGGTATCTGGAGGGACTGGTTAGGGGCTTGTGGTTCTGGGATGCTCCAGGCAGGACCATGCAGGGTGGGCCTGATTTCTCACTGAAGAGGTGACCCTGGTCTCCCCTCAGCCCCAACCACCCCCCCCCGGGAGCCCTGCCAGAGCCCAGGGTAGGAACCGGATGGACCCTGAGCCTGCCATGCAGGTGTTGACCTCGTGTGTGACTGCGTGAGTGTGACAGAGAACGTCCGGCCGAGTCTCTGCCTTTGCTCCTCCAACCAGGTGGCTAAGTGCCTGTGAGCATCTTCCAGAGTGAACAAAACCAAATCGGGCAGCTGCCCCCTCATCCCAGGCTGCCCCGAGGACAGGTACAACCTTCCCCCTCAGACTGTGGGTTGCCTGGAGGGCAAGGACCCTGTGTCTCCAATCCCAGGGAAGGCTGTGTAACCCCTACCAGGGCTATGGTTTCCCTGGAGACCAGGGGCTCCCAGAAGATGGAATCTTGCCTTCTTTGCCTTTGTCTTCCCAGCAGGGGGGCACATAGGACTAAGAGCATGTCTCCCACATCTGACCGGCAGATCAAGGGCTATGTCCCTCCATCAGACCAGCAGATCGGGGGCTATGTCTCCTCCATCTGACCAGCAGATCAGGGGCTATGTCTCCTCC
>NC_064812.1:2020589-2020868 GCF_023721935.1 Panthera uncia | reverse complement strand
GCTATGTCTCCTCCATCAGACCAGCAGATTGGGGGCTATGTCTCCCATATCTGACCAGCAGATCAGGGGCTATGTCTCCTCCATCAGATCAGCAGCCTCCATCAGACCAGCAGATTGGGGGCTATGTCTCCTCCATCTGACCAGCAGATTGGGGGCTATGTCTCCTCCATCTGACCAGCAGATCGGGGGCTATGTGTCCTCCATCAGACCAGCAGCCTCCATCAGACCAGCAGATTGGGGGCTATGTCTCCCACATCTGACCAGCAGATCGGGGGCTAT
>NC_064812.1:2006875-2020579 GCF_023721935.1 Panthera uncia | reverse complement strand
GACCAGCAGATCGGGGGCTATGTCTCCCACATCTGACCAGCAGATCGAGGGCTATGTCTCCTCCATCTGACCAGCAGATCAGGAGCCATCAGACTGAATGATGCCCTGAGGCCGGGCTGTGTCTTCGTGTCCTCTGACGTCACATGCTCTTGTCGTAGGAGCCCTGGCTCTGCTCGAAGGGGGAGGTGAGGGGCACGTCACCGACCGGCGGGCGAGCGGACGGGGGCTGGTGGGTGCCGGGCTGGCCCCCGATAAAGCCATCTGCGCGCGGAGCTCGAGACACTTGGCGTCGGGGGACTTATCTGGACAAATGAGTCCGCGGCACAGCTGAGCAAACAGGAGGAGACAGTGATGCTTCTTTTTTAAAGAAGAAAACATCGCTCACGAGATGAGCCGGGAAATAGCACCATTTATTTTAACCTCGATGTCACAGAAAATAAGTCAATTTCTCACGAGAGGTGCTCTTAAAAAAAAAAAAAAAAACAACAACAACAACACCAGAGGAGACGGATGGACGTTTGGCACGCGGGAAGCTGTTCTGGGTCCCCCTGAAGGCGCAGAGCCCCTGCCCCGCCCCCTGCTCACCCCAGGCAGAGCCCGGCCGCCCTCCGGAGCCCCTTGCTGGGCCGCTCGGAGCCAGAGCACGGCTCTGGGAAATGGCCCTGCCCCACCTTAAGGTGTGACCTTGAGTCTGTGACTTAACCTCTTGGGAGCCACAGGGCAGGACCGGGTCAGACGCCTGGGGTCTCGTCCCCGATGCTGCAGAATGAACTCCTCCGGGAGCCGCGGCCTCGGGGCCTCGGGCGCTGGGATCCGCGCCGTCACAACCGCGTGATGCACGTGCCTGTCACCTGGCACTTTATGGAGTCCCTTCTTGCCCCCGTCGGGAAACTGGGGACAAGAGACCCTGAGTGACAAGCAGAGGTCACACGGGCAGGGTCCCTGCATCCCGACGTCCACTTTCCCCTCAGAAGTTCCCCACCCCCCGGGGGCCCGGGTGTTCCGGCCTCCCTAGACCTGGGGGGACAGTTGGAAGGGCGCGCTCCCATTCCCTCCCCTCATCCCCTCTCCCCGGGACAAAGATATCACAGTATCGATCCCCGCAAGGCCGCAGGTTCCCGGCCCATTCATCACCGCCCGGCGCTGGGACGGAGGCAATTATTGGAGTCACTGGCTGTCCTCGGTCCACTGCTTCAGGCAGGAGCTCAGGCACAGGTGCCAGGACCCCCTCCAGGAGCCGGGGAAGGACGGAAGGGGCTCACCAGTTGGCGGGGCCGCTCTGTGCCACGCGCTTCCCAGACACGCTCCGCGGGACCCCGACCGCAAGGCTGCAGCCCAGGGCTCGGCGGAAGGTGAGGAAGCCTGGGTGGGCTCAGCAAACACGGGGCCCGTCCCCCCAGGCACGAGGCAAAGCTAAATTCAGACCTGGTGCCTGAGGCCTGGGGCCGGGCCCACTCGGGCCTGAGAGGACGGCTCGCTCGGGAGAAGGGGGGTGTGAGGGCGAGGCAGCCTCAGGACCAGTGGAGCGCCACCCCCCCCATCCCCGTCCCCTCACCCACTCGAGCTCCTGACACCCGTCTACCTGCTCAGAGCTCAGCGCTCAGGGAGGGAGAGAGGGTGGGCAGCGGGGAGGGCCTTCCGTGGCCGGCCCTGGCCCGTCTCCCCTGCTGGGCCTCCCAGCCTCTTCTCTGAGCCGTGAGCCCACCACGCCCCTTCCCGCCTCCAGGCCACCGTGCGTGTGATTCCTTCTGCTGGAGGACCCGTTCCATCCACACCCCGGGTCCCTGATCCTCTCCATCCTCAGACCTCAGTGGAAAATCATCTCCTGCCACCTTTCCCGACCACCCGCCTCCCGGATCCTCAGCCCCCGGGAGTGGGGCCTCGGGGACTTTACTCGTCAGGAGTGACTCCTGATGACCGTCTCCCTCGAGCTAACCCCCGCGAGGGCAGGGTCCACTCTGTCCCTGCCACGGCCGTCACCCAGCGCCTGTCCCAGTGTCTAACCTAGGACGGTGGACCCACAGATACCCAGGGAACAGACAGACCCACACGCGCACAGCGGCTCAACTCTTCTCAGAAGTTAATTCTCACAAAACGCACGGGGGCGAGCTTGATGGGCAGCTCCTGCGAGGACACAGGGACGATCCCCAGGCGCCTCCCACCTCTGGCTACGATCTGCTTGTCCATGACTGTGCCAGCTGGACGAAGGGGACGACCCTTGGATGCACATGCCCCTCTCACACCCACGGCCCGGACGCAGTCACCTGGCCACACCTGACGGCAAAGGAGGCTGGTGAACGTGAATATATCCAGAAGGAAGGCAAACAGGTTTTTCACTGGATGGGAGGTGGTCTCTCCGCAAGGGTGAATTTTACTGGCCATGGACAGCTGGTGCTGGGGAGAAAGAGAAACATTGGGGTCAGCGAGTTTCCTTCTAAGTCGTACAGACCAAGGCCACTGAGGCCAGGGCATCGGGGGTAAGTGTTCCTCCGAGTCAGCACGTGCTTTTTCACGCAGCCCCGTGGGACATTTTTCAGGAACTCGGTCAGGTACAAGAGGAATGGGGACCCACCGTTGGTCTTAGAAGGACCACACAGTGTAAACTCCCCATCCTACTGCTTCCTGCTTCCTCCCCTGGCCCCTGCATGCTGCCAGCGCCCCCTGCTGCCCATCAGTGTCATTGCTGCTTCGCGGCTGGAGGAGCTGTGGGTGGCTGAGCGGAGGCATCTCCCCGGGGGCACCCACAGGATGGGGTCCTCTAAAGCACCCAGCTGGGGATGGGGAGAACGGGTGAGTGAGAAGTGTCCCCGGGGTTTCTAATCAAAACGGGAACGATACAGGACATGCCCAGGATGATCCCGTGACTTCGTGCTCAGGCGGATCTGGGGTGGGCTTCCCTGGGCCCCTCATCAAGCCTGTCGTGTGCAGATGCCCTGGTGACTCTTGGGGAGCACGCGGCAGGTGCGGACACACGGACTCTTGAGCCTGCTCTTGGGTGGGTGAGTCGTGCACTGACGTTTGTGAGAATAAGGACTGACACTGTCCGCTCCTCCCCGCAGTGAGTCCCTGCAGGCACGGGCCGAGGCCCCAGGGGCTCTCTATCCTTACTATTACTTGTCATTGTTACTAGGGTTCAATCCCCCAACAGCTGTCTGAGGCAGAAGCTATAACCCCAGCTTACAGATGGCATTTAGGACTGAGAGGTAAGTGAAGAGGCCGCACAGAGAGTCGTGGCAGGACTCGAACCCAGGTCTCCTGCTGCCCGAACCACATCCCCAACAGCTCTAGAGGCTGCAGACGCCTGTCTCTCCAGCAGCCAAGGTCGTGCCCCTGGGAGGGCCTGGGGGCAAGGACAAGGGGAGAGACAGGAGGAAACGGGGGAGGGCGAAGGGGGGTCCAGGGGCGTGGAGGGGCCTTGTCCTCTGGAGCCCAGCATGCGCCGGCCACCCTTCCTGCCCGCCCTGCAGGGGCCACATGGGCCCCTCCGCCTCCTCTGCCGGCCACGGACACACCGTGGCCGCTCGGACCCCCGCTGTCCACAGAGGGCACCCCGGCTCCTCTGGCAATGTGGTGACCGGCTGGATGCCACGCGGCCCCAGGGGCCCTGTGCATAATGTGTCAGGACATCAGAAGGGTGCAGAGGGCGTCGCAAGGAGCCCAGCCCCCCGGGCTGAGCACACCGGGGCACTGGCTGCGTTCTGTCAGCAACTCGGCCACAAGGAGAAGGTCTCGGATGCCCCCGGGGACGGGGGTCAGATGTCTCATCCCGGCCTACGAAGGACAACACATTCGATTAGGCAGCGTTCCTGTAACCCACTTAGGATCGATCTGGGTATTAATAGGTGGCAAGGAGCCGGTCCTGGCACACTGCAGGGCCCGCACCCCCAGGGTCACACTGAAAGGCGCGCTGCGGTCACTCCCAACGCGGGACAGAGACCTGGCTGGACTTGGTCCCCGGTCCCCTCTGTTTGTGTCGCCCCCTCACCTGTCTGCCCGTCCGTCATCTACCCGTTGCCCGTCTATGTCATCTGCCTGCCGTCTGTCTGTCCCGCACTCGTCTGTCTGTCTGCACACCGTGTGAAGCGTTCGTTCCTTCCCAGCTAAACTCCAAGGGGGAGGAGCGTTAATTATGTATTAGCTGCGCAGGCCTCCAGACCCATCGATTTTGTTTCTGGTTCCCCTCGGATCCGGTACGCAGATTCTGGTTTGATCGCATTAAGTCTCTTGAATAATTAATACGGTAATTTAACCTGAGCAGAAGGAGCTAAGGGGGTGGGGGACCACAAGTCCCCGGAAGCAGTGTTCCCAAATCCGTACTGTCTCCAGAAACTTCCAAGGGTCCCACGTGGCCCTTCCGCCAAGGCAGGGAGACAACGCCCCGCCCACCCAGGAACTGCAGGGGCCTCTCGTCACCCCCTACCCCTGTGTGCACTGGCAGCGGTCCGGCATCGTGCGCGGGGTCCCCTTCGCCCGTCCGCCCCACACACGCCCACGCTCGGGCGCCCTCCTACTTCCTCTTGTAGCTGCGCCCTTGCCTGGGGGTCGTGACCACAGCAAAGCGGAGTCGGGGGACACGGAGCCGCCCAGACCCACCGACAGATCTAAGAATCAAGGGGCTGCGGCAAAGGAAGAGGCGGGAGAAACTCCCCGGGATACAGTGGAGAAGGCCCGTCGTGGTTTGTGGGGAGAGCGTCTCCAGGCCGCGGGGACGTGCCCTCTGCCCCCAGCATGCGAGTTGCCGTCACACGTGTTGAGACACATGTCGGTGCCCTCAGGGGAGCTGTTCCTGCCCAGGCGAATCACTGGTCTGAGCCCGCGTCTCTCCCCCCGGGGCTGCTGTGGCTCCGGGGACTTGGGAGGTCTGTGCACCTTCAGGCTCACAGCTGGAGGGAAGGTGCTCCTGGTGACGCGCGGGTGGAGCCCCGGGGCCCCAACGCTAACCCCACAGCGCCCAGCACGGCCCAACACAGTGGCCCAAGGGTTGGGGACTGTGCCCAATGTCATCCCAGAGTCCCCGCAGGGAGGCAGAGCAGCTGAAAGCCTAAGGGGGTGTGGGGAAGGGGGGAAGCAGGGGCTGAAGCGGTGCCGGGGAGGGGCCCACAGCCCAGCTGAGCTGCCCCCCGGGTGTGTGACAGGCGCACGTGGCCCCTTGGGGAGAGACAGGCTCTCGTTTCTGTGTCCCCGCAGACCGACTGCCCGCAGCACCTTCTGTCCCACCCCTGCTGTTATCTCTGACCCAAAGCAAACTTGTGAGGAGTGAACAGCCCTGTGCCCATGCCAGTAAAACGCACGAAGGGGGGACACAGGGATGCTGTGGCCTGGTTGGGGCTCCTCTGTCCCCCTGAAGACCACCTTCTGGAAAAGGGTTTCAATCACCACCCACCACCCCCCTCCGCCACGTGCCTGGGGTTGGTGCTCACTGTGCACTGGGTCCCCAGGGGGCTGTCGTGAGACCCCATCAGGATAGGGTTTGTCGCCCGTGTTAATTTCCTGGAGGAAAACCACAAACCGGGAGACATAAAACAACATAAATCGATTCTCCCCCAGCCCCGGGGGGCACAAGTCTGAAAGCAGGTGCGGGCAGGGCGGGTCGTCCCTGGAGCCCCCGGGGCAAGACGGGCTCCTGCTGGTACCCCCGTCCTCGGCTGCCAGATCCCCCCAACCTCTGCCTCTGTCCTCACATGGCCTCCTCCCCCCGTGCGTGTCTGTGGACACGTGTCTGTCTACGTGGGGACCCCAGTGCAGCGGGAGCCCCTCTTATACCCCGGTGCCCTTGCAAAGACCTATTTCTAAACAACGTCACGGTCACAGGACTCAGACATGTTTTGGGGAGGACGCAATTCAAACCACCAATCCCATTTTAGAGAAAGAAGCCAAGGCTCAGAGAGTCTAGAAAGTTCCTCAGAGTCCGAGCGGTTAGTCAGTGGCCCCACCTGGACCCTGCCGAGCCCCGCCCACCGCCCACGCGTCGTCTGCAAGGCAGGTCCTGGGAGGCGCCCGAGTGTATCTGCAGGGCTGTGGTCACACCCGTGCGCGAGGCTGGCGTTTGCCCTGTTTGCGGCAGCAGCTGTCACGCATCTGGGGCACCGAGCCCGGTCTCCTGCTTCCACGTCTGTCACCCTCAGCGCCACCCTCGAGGTAGCTTTGCCCTCCTGTCTGTCCAGGTGAGAGGCTGGGGTAGCGTCTGCAGACCCCAGTGACCAGCCGTGCGGCTCGCAAGGGAGGTGAGCCTGGGGGCGGATTGGAGGGCAGGCTGGACAGGATCTCAGCCAGGGTCCCAGGCTCTCCATTCGGTGGGAGAACACCCTGTCCCCACGGCTGCAGCCTGAGTCCTGACCCGCGCACCGTTGGTGGGGCTGAAGCTCACGGCCACTGGGCCTACCCTGCACCCCCCCCAACCCGCCCGAGTCAGAAGAGGAACGCAGGGTCCATGGGTATTTTAAGGCTCGTCCACTTAGTAACTGGCAGGGCCCCCCTCCCCCAAACCCCAGCTCCCTGCTTTGGTCGTGAACCTAGTTCATGCGCTAATGTGATGAATGCAGGTGGGTTTTTTAACCAGCATCAATCATTTCTCATCTTGCATAAAAAATGATTAGAAATATCTTTGAAGAAACTGAGCCCATGTCAAGCACCTACGTTGCTAAAGCATTTTGTGCTTTTCCACACTTAGACATTCAGTCCTTATAATGGTATCATTAGTAGACAAGACAGGAGTCATTTTCATAAGCGAGGACACAGTGAGAGACAGAGACGCTGACAAATTAATTGTGCCAGGCCACAGAGCAGGACAGGTCAGGGCCGGGACAAGAGCCCAGGTCTGACCCCACGCCTCGTGTTCTTTCTGCAACACCGTGGATCTCCTGGCAGAGGGCGATTCCACGGATGGTCCAATTGGCCAAAACCCATACCCCTCCATGACCCGCACACACGTTCGTTGCAGTCACCGAGCTCCAGTTCTGGCAAAGCCTCGTGCCCTCAAGCTTCCAGCTCTCCGCCCCCAACACCTTCAGCCAAGTACAGCCTTGTGTGTGTCCAACCACGACACGGGTCTGGCCCGTGAAATAGGAGCCCACACCCTTAAAGTCCGTGCGCCCCTGTCCCCGGAAATAAACAGTGTGGTTGCCCTCGACACACGGCGGCCAAGCTTCGGCTGCTCCCATGTCCCTGATTTCTTATCCCCATCACTCACCCAAAGCAAGAACGTTCTAATTCTGAACAAACTGTGAACCTTTAGTCGGGGCCGGGGGGCGGGTAGCGGGGGAAGGTGCAGGCGTACCTGTGCTGATGGGGCGCCCGTTGTCAAAGGGACCCCCCTCACCTCTGAAACACGGTCCCCCCAGACTGGGGATGGCCCGAGAGGGGGAGTAGACCGAATTAAATGCCTCTAGGCGGGGCGGACCGAGATGGCTTACGCTCCCACGTTGAACCCACACACCCCTGCTCACATGTGCTGTTTCCACAATGAAAGGAGCTGATGTGATTTACGTGTGGGCACCAGGAAGAACACCGTATGAGGGCAGAGGTCTCATCGAGATGCTATCCAGGCCTGCACCCTGCTGTCCGGACCCCGCCCAGCCCGCACACACGCAGTCGCTGGTCTATCTGACGAGGAAGCGACCGCACTCACGCAGGCCGGCCCCTGCCCTGCCCTGAGGGCAGGTGGCTGCTTGAAGGCAGGCAGTTGAAACACACGCTTTCCCATGACCACGGTCTGTTGGTGGGCCCACCCCAGGGTGCTGCACACAGTAGGTACTCAGGCGATGCTAGCTGTCTGCTGGGGGCACAGTATGCGCCCGGAATCTCTCTGAGGGGCACTGGAGCCCCCGGCAACTTACGAGCCCCCACGTCCTTCAGCCCAGGCGCTGCCGGTCGGCCCCAGGTCCCCTGTCCCCGGTGCGGACGGTGCCGGCCTGGTGGGCTGCCTCCTCCTCTCGGCGCCGGGAGGGGCCCCGGCGGACGCTTTGTAAATGTTAGCAGGCTCCCGAACTGGCTTCTGAACCAGCTCATTTTTCTGAGCCCAGAAGCGCCCGCGGCCTGGACGGGGAGTTGTCAGAGGTTATAAATGGATCTCTCCCGGAACGAGTGGGGCCCTGGGAAAGATGTTTTAAAATTGGAAGCATGAGGTTTTTATTTATTTATCTATTTACGCCCTGCCTCGTTCAAAAAGGATTTAAGGCAGCTTATGAAGATACATAAAGTGGAACAAAGGAAAATAAATGGGGAGCCTGAGGGGGAAGGGAGCAGCGGCGCGGTGGGCACTTCCCGCGGTCAGGAGGTCACAGCGCCCACGGCGGGATCCCGAGCCACACTCGGCGTCCTTGGGCCTCGGCTTCTCAAAGTACTGCCAGGGAACCCCTGTGTCTCCAGAGAGCATCTCCTTTGTCACGCCCAGCATCCTAACGTGTCGCCTCTGAGTGTCACAGGGCACACGGACGCGTGCGCACACGCACGACTCGACCCGCGCAGCACACACAGGCACACAGTTGCACACACACCCCCGAGGCCCCGCGTGGCAGGTGTGGGACACACACGCACGCAGCTTGCCCTGGCGGTCCACACGCAGAGGGCCCCACGTGAACCTTGACGGCCCGTCCCCACCCCCATCCGGGCCCGGCCGGCTTCCGTTCTCTCAGCTACTTTCTGCTGAGTAAGTAAATCTACGCCCCTGCCTGGACCGCGGGAACGTCGGATGGGACCCTGTTTGGAAAAAGCGTCTCTTTAAGTGTAATCGAATCACAGATCTCGACCCGAGATCATGGCACGTGGGCCCTAAATCCAACCCATCCTGAATGACACGGGAGAGACGGGGACACAGGGCAGGCGGCTCTGTGAGGACAGCGGGAAGAGGCAGGAAGTACCCCCCCTCCCCCGACCCACATCGGAGCCTTCAGAGGAGGGTCCTGCCCCACCTGGGCCGCAGAGCCCGGCCTCCGGGCCACGCGAGCGGGACTGGGCTTCCGCTGACTCAAGCCCCCCTCGGGAACTGACACGCTCGCTCGGCCGGTCTGTTACCTGCAGAACGTATTCGTGCCCATGCCCCCCTGCACGCGGGGCCCCTGTAACAATTGTATGTAAGGGTTTCGTCTCCCACCGTCTGTTCCCCGGCTCCCCTGCCCAGGCTGTCCTTCATCCCCAATGTGTGACGTTTGCCAACTAAGCGGACGTCATTGCGGCCTCCGCAGCCTTGACCCGCCGGCCGGGGACGGGGCCGCTCCTATGTGTCCAGGGAAAGCGCGTCTCCTCCCCTCCCGCCCGCTTCCAGCTTTCCCCTTCCTGGGGCGGGTGATCCGTGTGCCGCCGTCCTCAGATGCTTCAGACGCCGAACTCTCGTTGGCTGAGCTCGCGGCACATACTTTCTGCCAGTTTGTAACCGGCCTTCGTACTTTGTCCTGATGGACACAAGTTCACGGAAGACGCGGGATTCGAATGAACGCATAAACGAATGAGTGAGTCAGTGAGAGAGTCATTTGCAGTCCTGGCTTGTCCCCCAATCATCACATGACATCGGGCAAGTGCCTTCACCTCAGCGGGACCCAGTTCCTTGCTACTAACATGGGGGCCCGGACCTGACCCAGCTCAGCGTCCCCCACCCGACACGGATGCCGAGGCGTCTGCGGTTCCCGCCTGGGGAAGAGCCAGGAGGATTACCAGGAGCTTCTTATACAAAGCAATTTCTAAGCTTTTTTAAATCCTTTCTGGAACATAGCAGAGTATAAATAAATAAATACTTCCCAAGCAATTTCCATCTGCCCTCCCCCGGCTGGGACTCTTCCAGATCCCTGGCCGTGGCTCCTGAAACGGCCTGCAGCCCTGAGGCCATGTCGCCGCCCTGCCCCGGGGAGCCCCGTTCCTCCGCCAGGCCCCGCCGCGCCCGCCCGCCCGCTCAGCTCTGCCAGCTTCTCCGCAGCCTGGAGCCGCCGGGAGGAATTCGGCTCTGCAGACGAGTAATCTCTTTACGGCCCGTTTCATTGTGAATCGTCACCAGACAACTATTAATCTGCAATCATACTTTTATCAAGTGTTTATTTTTTCCCCTCTCTCTCTCCCGGAGACTGGGGATATCAATACAGCAGCTGTCACGGGTCGTTACCAACCTCATCTTCCCCACTATTCTGGTGAAATAAAGCCAGAAAGTGAAAGCAGTCGGACGGACTGCTTATCCAGGCGTCCGAGAGAGCGTCCGGCGAAAAGACACCGTGCTGTCGTGTGTGGGCACGTTGCTCCCCCGAGAACAAAGCCACATCGGATGCCATCGCCCCATACAGGTGACCGTCCCACCGGGGGTAGCTTGCCCGCCACCATTCAGGTCTGTGGGTTAGGACTTCAACAAATACATCTGGGCGACACAAGTCAGCAATGACTGGAGCCCCCGGGTACCCCCCAGGCACCCGTGTCCCCGCCACAGGGCACAGGTGGCCCTCCTGGGACCTTCTCCCATGAGGAGGGTCATTCTTTGCTAAACCTCTGTCCACGTCCCTGGAAGGTCACGTCGCAGACCAGACTGTAACCCTCGGGCACGAGTCTAAGGTCACGGGAGCCGAGGGCCCTCACAGTCTAGTCCCTGAGTGCAGGGCCATTTTAATGTGGGGCTTGGGCCAGAGAGACCCTGAGGGAAGGGTCTGCAGTCGCCGCCTCCCACAGGCCGGTCCCCCCCCCCCCCCCCCTGACCTCATGGGCCCACGTGGGGAGCCCCTCCTTTGCCGGGGTGCCTTCTGCAAACAGAAGTGCCTGCGATTCGGGGCACCCTCCAAAGAACCCCACCATCCTGGGAAACATGAGAGGGGAAGGGCCCGGAGAAGGTGGAGGAAAGGTAGGGACCCACCCTCCGCTTCCCGCCTTCCCCGCAGACATGGCAAACGGAGCCTCCCCGGCTGAGCCCAGACGCAGCCTCGGAGTCCTTCTCAACAAGGCCCTGCAGCCGCCTGAGCTGTCCGGGGGCGAGGCCTGAGCCGTGGGCTGGAGGCAGGTGAGGGTCCCGGCGGAGGAAGCTGTCCTACACCGGGCCTGCACGGGCCACCGGAGCCACACCGCTGCGTGGGGGCGGCAGGCCGAGCCCGGGGGCGGGGCTCCCCGGATTGGACGGTGGGGGGCCCTGGCGCCCCGCCCACCACAGGCACAGGGAAATGCTGGGTTTGCTCTTTTTCCAGCAACAGAGCACAGCCACCCCCACCGGCTCAGGGATCTTGGCCAGTGACACACGGAGGCTAAACGCGCCACTGCCCCAAACCTGGACACGCTCCCGACCGGCCCTAGCTGCCACCAACTCCGTCAAACTTGAATTAACACCATCGCGCTGCAGCTCCGTGAGCATCAGGCATCCGTGGGGTCAGACCCCCGCCCACCAGCATCCCCTTCTCCTGGCAGGACCTGCAGAGGCTGCAGGGGGGCTTCGGAGACGGGGAGAGGCCAGGTGGGCGCCCGCTGGACGGGAGGCTGGCCTCCCCGGAGGCCAAGGGCAACCACCTTGCTCCCCCGGCTTGCCCCCAGGGCTCTCTGGAGGCCCTCGTGGGAGCAGAGCAGCCCCTGGAGACGGGGCACACTGGTGCCGGGGGAGACACGCTCACGCGCACACACACTCACGCGCACACACTCGCACCTGCACACATGCTTGCTCACACTGGTGCACACTCACACCCAGGCACACGCCCGCTCACACGCGTGCACTCACGCCCACGTGCACACTTGCCCGCACACGTGCACACTCCCACGTGTGCGTGCTCACTCGCACGTGTGCACATTCACACTGGATCCTCACTAAGGCTTCCCTCTCTACTGTGGACGTGGCAGGGGGCCCACCCTGGGACACCGAGCCAGTTCTGGGCCCCGAGAGGGCCTCCCCGTCCTAAGCCCAGAGCGTGAGGGAGCCTGAGCAGGACCGCTCCCAGGACAGGACATCGGGTCCGGCCTCCAGGAAGAGCACGAGCCTCCCCCACCCCACGAAGAAGACGGGTCAGAACAGGTCACCAGCAAGCCCTCTGGGGAGAAGGGCCCAGCGTGTGGGCACCGTGGCCTCCCATGGCCTGCCGTGGCCTGCCGGGGCCCGCTCCCCTTCTGCCATCACAGCCTTTTGATCCCTTCCTCTGCCTGAATTCCAGGAGGCCAAAGGGTAGGACGGTCTGGGCTGGGCCTCCTCTGCCCAAGGATGACAGCAGGACCAGGGGGCCTCCGAGGAGGCCTGGAGATGCGGCCTGGGCCTTTGGGAGAGGCCTGCCACACCTCAGGGTTAAGACTGTGGGGACCTCAGGGCGGGGACCCACCAGCCCACTCAGCGGGAGGCCGGGTCACGGGAAGCTTGCAGCAGCCCCACAGCAGGGCCATGCGACCTTGGAGACTGCTGAATCGTGGGGGTCTGCCTCTGCAAATGCTCCTCTTCTGGCCCTCGAGGACCTGGCCCGAGGACATGCCGATGCCCCACCCAGCTCATCGGCCCCGTGGTTCATCCATCCAAGGTCAGTGGCCTTGCCCAACGCTCCGATTGGCTGTCTGCGGTGTGACATGTGGTGCATGTCTGCGCACAGACGGGCCCCAGGCTGGGCTTGGCAATGGGGAGGCTGGAGCCCAGACCATCCCTGCAAAGGAGGGAGGTGTCCCCTGACTCAAACGGGTGCAGCTGGGACTCAAACCCACGTCTGTCACTAAGGCTGTGCTTCCTCCTGGACCGCTCGCCTCCCCTTCTCGTGGGACCCTTACCATCAACTGGGACATCTCTACCTCCCTCTCCTCGAAGAGGAGGCTGGCTGATGCAGCATCCAGGGAACTGTCCCCTCCATGGGGCACTCACCACCCTGGGGATCCGGGGTACGGCCGCCCCAACCAACCAGCCAGCTCCTGAGAGTGGCCGCCACGCCTGGGTGGCTTTTGTGTCCCACAGCGGGCCCTCAGGAGAGGAAGCTGACCAGCCCGAGCCGGCCAGAACCAGCACTGGCTCCGGGGCCCCAGGAGGGGGACAGAAGACACAGCTTTTGCCACCTCCCTCCTGCTCCTCTCTCTCTGATGCATGCAAGCCGTAAGTGACTTTCTGGACAGCATTTCAGTGATTTAAAAAATATATTCAGAACAGTAACTGCGGATTAATCCCAAATATACAGGGACACAATTATGAAAGAATTTAGGTTCCAAAACACACAGCATGGAGGCAAAAGCCAGCATCTGGAAGGGGGTGGTCATCAACTCCCCTAATGAAAAGGATGCGATTATTTCCAACAAGTGCAGCCCATAAGAAAACCCCTTCCGCCATTGTGTTGGCTTTAAGAATGACAGGAGCCACATCTTATACCCACCCACCTGTGCAGCCAATCATCACTAATATATTCATCCGTCCGTCACTCATCATGGGCCAATTCGTCCGTCCACGCGTCATCACCCAGCCAGCCATCCATCCACTCAACCCACCCACCAGCCCATCTACTCATTTACCCACCCATCAACCCATCCATCCATCCACTCACCCACCCATCCACCCATCCATCTACCCATTCACCCAGCCATCCAGCCATCCATCCATCCATCCATCTATACACCATCCATCCATCCACCTACCTACCCATCCACCCATCCATCAATCCATCCAACCACCCACCCACCCATCCATCCATCCAACCAACCACCCATCCATCCATCCATTATCCACCCATCCATCATCCATCCACCCATCCACCCATCCACCCATCCATCTACCCATCCACCCATCCACCCATCCACCCA
>NC_064812.1:2006121-2006475 GCF_023721935.1 Panthera uncia | reverse complement strand
CCATCCACCCACCCATCCACCCATCCATCTACCCATTCACCCAGCCATCCAGCCATCCATCCATCCATCCATCTATCCACCATCCATCCATCCACCTACCCATCCACCCATCCATCCATCCATCCACCCATCCACCCATCCACCCATCCATCCAACCAACCACCCATCCATTCATCCATCCATCCATCCATCTATCCACCACCCATCCATCCATCCATCCACCCACCCATCCATCCATCCATCCAACCAACCACCCATCCACCCATCCATTATCCATCCATCCCCCCATCCCCCCATCCATCCATCCATCCACCTACCCATCCACCCATCCACCCATCCATCCATCCATCCACC
>NC_064812.1:1931162-2006021 GCF_023721935.1 Panthera uncia | reverse complement strand
TCCAACCACCCATCCATCCATCCATCCATCCACCCATCCACCCATCCACCCATCCATCCACCCATCCATCCATCTATCCATCCACCCATCCATCCATCCATCCACCCACCCACACACCCATCCACTCATCCACCTATCCATCCACTTCCCATTAAATTAATATTAACTGAGCTGCTGGTATGCCCAATACTGTTCTAAATGCAGGTAATAGAAAGATTAAGAAGTTGCCTTGACCTCTGAGTGTGTTGTCTCCCATTATCTCCCTGATTAAATCCAGACATCTGCACCTGTGGTGTAAAGCTCTCCAGACCCAAGCCTCCCTGTCTGATCTCACCTCTTAGGATAGGTCTACTTCACTGTCACAACAATCTGGACCACTTGCTGTCCCCCGAACATGGGCTGCCCCTCCTCTCCCGTCCCCTCCCACTCTGTGTCTTTTGTCTACGACACCCTTTCTCCCACCACTTTTCCCCACCAAGAGTCTACCCACACATCAGTGCTCTGCTTTAGTGCCACGTCATCCAGGGAGGCTTCCCAGATTCCCTCAGTAAGATGGTGGAGACCATTGTCTGCCACTGTCCTACAGCTCTGCCACACGAGTCATCCTAAGCTGGTTTAGGAATGACTTCCCCTCACCCACCTCATGAAGCTGGAGCACTGGTGGGTGAGGGACTGGAGTGGCCCTGTTATCTGGCAGCTGCTGTCACAAGAGCCAGCCAGGGTGTGGAGGGTCAGCCCCAGACTCGGCGCCGGCATTCAGGCCCTGCCCTGTCCCTCCCCAAGTGTGACCAGGCAGCCCCCCACCCTCAGCCCGCTGTCCTTTGTGGACCGAGCCTCAGTTGCTCCTCCTGTCACATGGATACCACCTCATCCATCTCCCGGCTCTGGTGGGAGTAGCCAGGCTGGCTCGTGGCTGCGGGCTCACTGAGCCTTGGCCCCCAGCCCTACCTCCTGTGTGACAGTGTTTTTCACTCCCCTGTCTGTGGACAGTGGCTGCTGGCCTCAGCCGATTTCAGGGACCACTTGAGACCACAGAGAAGCAGGCGAGGGGCTGGGGAGCCCGTTAACCCCAGGCTCCTCTGTCCCCGAGGGCCATCTCCGGGATGCCCACGTGGTCCAAGGACCCCCACAGGCAAGACCCTCCTCCACCTGCGCCCGGGGGTGCCAGGACCAAGTGTGACCCACCCCATCTCCATGCGCCGTGACCTTGGCGGGACGCTCTGCCTCCCCGAGTCTCGCTTTGCTCCTCTGCAAAAGGAGCTTAAAGCGGCCCAGCTCTGGGGGTCCCAGAGAACCCCCAGCAGGAGAGGCCCTGCTCACCCTCCTCCATCCCCATGAAAAGACAGAGGGGAGGCGGGGGGTGGGACAGCCAGAAAGCAGATTCGGGCTCTCTCTCTCTTCACCTGCAGAGTGGAGGACCGAGCTGTAAGGGCACCTCCGATGCCCACGCAGCCCTCTGTCGCCCGTGGACTGGCTGCTCTGTGCCGAGCAGGGTACGTGCAGCCCCCAACAGCCCATGAGGCCCATGAGGTCATTGCCACTATGTGCGGATGAGAGTCTGGGCTGACCAGGGCAGGCCCTCTGTGCCCCTGTGCCCTTCCTGCCACACCTCTCCCTGCCTCTGGCCGGGAGGAGCTCCCAGGAGGCTCCCACGGGGCTCTCCGAGGGAGGATGGCTCCCAGGCCCAGCACAGGGGGACAAGGGGGCCCCTGTCCCAAGCGAGTGTCCCACACGACAGCCCCACCAGGACCTGGAGGAGAGGACGCCGCCCGGGGTCTCCCGCCTCCCCCAGCCCCCCGGTCACAGCTTCCTTCCTTCCAGAAGATTCCTGCTTCATCTCTCATTCTGAAATATTTATTTCAACACAAATTATTTAGTATTTAGGAGCAACTTCCCTGCCTCTGACTGTCGGCAGGGATCTCAGACCGCCAGGGCCCTCCAGGACCTTCCAGGACCCACGTCCTCACAGGTGGCAGCATGGCCACCAGCCCTCAGGGTCCTCGGGGCCCCCCGGGCGCCTCAGACACAGGCAAGCCCTCCCCACCGTGTGACAGAGTAAGGCTGCCCAGGGCCCCCGGGCCTGATCCCCACCTGGGATCACTCACCGGGACCGGACGACGCAGGCTGATGGTCCAGAGGACAAGGGTGAGGCAAGGCCTGGGGACAAGCCCAAGCAAGAGAGAGCCACTCACACTGCCACACCGTCAGAGGCCCCCCGGTGCCCTCGAGGAAGCCCATTTCCACCCCGCCCTCGGGGGCCTTCCTCTCAGCCCTTTCTTCCCCCTGTCTGTCCATCCGTCCATGCTCCCTCAGCTTCCCCGAGTGGACAACCCCCGCCTCCTCCTGTCTGGAGCCTGCCCTTGTCCACCAGCCCCCATCCCTGGGATCGGGGCTTGGCACCTGTTTCCTGCCAAGGGCCACCCGGGAACCGCTTCTGGCGCCACGAGCCGATCTCCATCACAACTGCTCCGTCCCACTGTTTCGGCCCCACAGCAGTCACGGCTGATGCACAAACAAGGAAACTCTCCGCGTCCCAATAAAGCTTCATTTACAGGAAAAGGCAGAGGCTGAATTTGGCCCCTGCCACAAAGGGTCCCCCAGGTCGCCGGAGTGACCCAGAGGCTCCCACGGGCCTCACGGTGCAGGTCCCGTGCTCACACCCCACCTGGCAGCCGGTGCCCGAAACAGGGGCCCTGTCCTCCGCCTGGTGCCCGCAGCTGGCTCCCCTGCCAGGGGCTCCCTCCTGGACCCATGGTGCTCTCGCCAAGGACTGTGGCTGGATGTTCATCGTCAGTTGTCACCTAATGAGGGCTGGCTTCACGATCCTGGTCCTTCTTGAAGGACCTCGGCGTCTGTGGAGTCCCTGCCTGCGACTGGCACACCCAGCCCCCACCTCCTGTGGCATCTCTCGAGCGTGGGAACAGCACCCACTGCCGAACGCAGGTGCTCGGGGAGGGGCGGGGGCCCGGGGCCTACTGCCCCCTGCACTGTTGGGGCTCAGGTTTCTGGGCACGATCGGAGCCCTGCTGGTGGCCGCACCCCCACTGCTCAGTTTACGGGTGACACAGATGAGGTCCGGGGCGGTCCCTGAGCCCAGAGCACCTCTGCTTGAGCAGACACTTTGCCTAGGACCTCTCCCCCGCTAAACTAGCGCGTGTCGGGTACGGCAAGCTTAACCCTGGCCAGCCTTGTCCCTGTCCTGTCCCCGTGACACCACAGCCACTCGGGGAGCCTGAGCAGACTGCACGTGCCAGAGTGCACCCCACATCCCCTCCCCCCGTGAGCCTGGGCGGGACGAGCCCCAGCGTCAACCCTGCTGCAGGCCAGCTCGCGGGGACACTCGGTGGGCGCTAACGACAGCTTGTTGAGCTGACCCCCCCGCCCGCCCCCCACGCCCTCAGTACCCCCTTTGCACCGGCTCTGTGCCACCGCCCCCACCAGACGCTGCGCTCCGCGTGGGCGGGGACCCTGTCTGTCCCTAGCACGGTGGCCGGCATGCCTCAGGGGGACGTCAGAGGCCACGAAGGGAAGGAAAAGCCCACAGGACCCAGCTGTCACAGCAACGTGGTGACAAACACTTAGCAAGCTGTGCTTTGTGTGCGAGGCTCCAGTCCATTCAGCTCGTCCGTCAGCCTGACAAGATGCTGATTTACTCAGCCCGCGGCCGGATTGAATTGACCTGCGGGGGTGGACAGGGCTGGCGGCAGCGGGAAGACACCAGAAGGGAGGGCCGCGGCACGGGCACCGAGGTCCGCGGAACGGCCCCACGCCGATCTCTGCAAGCCCCCCTCATTCCCGGGACGCCCTTCTCCGAGCCGCCTGCCCCGGCCAAGCAGAGTATGCGCGAGGTCCGCCGGCCACGCGGGAGGCCCCTGGGACGAGGCTCGGGGTGGCCCCGAGCCCTTGAGAATCTCACCTGGGGCACGTCTCCCTGCTGTGTGTTCAGCCGCCCGGCCCCACACACATCTTCGTTTGTTGCAGCCACGGAAAGAACGTCAGAGCCGGAAGGGGACCTGCTTCAGTCCATCGTGGGCCGCCAGACGCTCAAGCGTGAGCTGCGCTGCTGGGCGCTTGTGGCCGTCGCCGCCGCTCTGTGCCCCGGCTCCCGCGTCCAAGATAGCACCACCACCCCCCGCCCCCGCCGGCAGCACTGGGGCCACACCGTGGGGCCGGATGGAGGGGTCCTTGGTCAGCTCTTAGCTGGCGGGGAGCAGGTGTCACGGCCGCGGCCGGGGCCTGGAAATGGCTCCCCGAGAACACCGGCGGGGCTGGAGGCTCAGAGGGAACCCCATTTTCCCCAACGTTACGGGCTCAGACGGTCATCTCCTTCGGAAGAGGAAGGTCACGCTCAGGAAGCCCGAGGGATTTGCTCAGGCCGAGAAACCTGCCTGAGGGTCTGTTTTCCGTGACCACGATGCTTTGCGGCCACGGTCCTGCCCACACGGCGTCCCGCCACGGACACGCCTCCTGTCCCTCTCCACCGGGCGGGAGGTAGGCGTGGCGCTGCCCCGGGGCCTGTGAGTTCAGGTCTGCCGCACGCGCCTCTCTCGTCTGGGGGCCCGTGGCCACCAGCACTGCTGTCCTCATGGCAGGTGACCGAAGCGCAGAAGCCAGGCCCCACCATCCAAAGACAGGAGCCTCGCATCCTGTCCGCTAACAGCTCGCCGGCCAAAGCCGGCCAGACCGGCAGGAACTTTCCGGACAAGAAGGAGGCCGGCTGCCAGTAAGGACGTACGGCCGCACATCCACATTGGCTAGGCTCCTAGGACGCTCCCTCCTCTGACCCGAGAGGCCCTCGAGGCTGGGAGCAGCTGGGACCTCTGCTCTCCAGGTGCCCGGGGCCACCTGCTGCCCGCGGCGGGAATCCACGGTGCCGCCTCTCCCGACACTCACTCCAGACGCCCGAGGGCTTGTTCACTCTGCCACCCCAAGCCCTCAAGGGCTGACATCATCGCAGGGCCCGACATGGCTCCCCCAGGGGCCCGTGGGCAGCCTGGCTGAGAGACTGGCCCGGCCGCGCGCGTCTGACACGGGGGGCCCCCCCCAGCGCGGTCTCGCGTGACTCGGGCCTGATGGCGCTGGAACCTGGGAGACACAGAGGAGGAAACCTGGGCCGTGCTCTCAGGGAGTACAGCCCTCAGTCATTCCCCAAGTGACCGAGGTACTGGCAGTGGCCGTGGAGCAGAGAGGGAGGGACAGGGAGAGGCCGACTCGGCGAAGGTGATGACGGTCCTGGCAAGGACAGTAGAGCTGAGGAGGCGGGAGTGACGCGGAGCAGCGGCCATAAAACTTCAGGAGGACGTGTCGGCCGTGGGCACGGAGCGGCGGTGGCGATGGTGACGGTGACTGTCGTCACGTCAGAGATGCCGGCGGCGACGACAGTCAAGGAGGAAGATTTGCACTGTCAGGACCGTGAGCCCTTTCTCTACACATCTCGCCAGCCTCCACTGACCATGGGGTATGTGTTGTCCCGGCAGGTTGAAGGGCAAAGCAAGCCCTCTCGAGTCCGCGGCCCCCACCTCTGTCCCCATGCCGTCCCACCCCCCACCCCCGTGCTCCGGCGGAACCTAGAAGCCACCATGGCGGAGGTCACGAGGCGTCTCTTCCCCAAACTGCATGCTCTTCTCAGGTTCCGTTGTGTTTATCGTTAGCGGCATGTTGGAAGCACGTGAGGACTCGTGGGCCTGGGATCGGGGGCAAACTGGATCCTGATCCTGGATTTTTAGCAAATGTTTGGAAAACCCTGGATTCCCTCCAGACACCCTTGGCTCCCGTGGGTGGGGGGTACCGAGGACTTCTGTCCTGTGCGGCACAAAATTGCAACACGGGTGTGGCGCGTGTTACTTCGTCCCAAGAGGGAAACGCTCTGCAAAGTTGACGTTGGTGATAATATATTATGTCAGGCGAAATAGGCAAGAAGTTAATTAAAGTCAGAGAGTTAATTAATGAGATCCAGCGCGCATTAACGATCATTACCTCATCTGAGAAGAGTAACTCAAGGGGCGTTGCCGGTGTTTCTCTCCTAGGTGCCGAGTTGACACATCCCGTGAGTCACTCGGTGTTGGAGACGTAATTCTCCCTCCGTGGCAGCTGGGACAGTCAGATGTATCAGCCACGGCCACTGGGGTCTGAAAAGCGGCCTGGTCTCGCGAGCTCCGCGTCGGGTGGAGTGGGCCGCCACGAGCAGCCGTGGACAGCCAGCACGGCCCCTGCAGCCAGGTGGGGCCCTCCGGAGGGGATGCTCCGCGGCCGGGGGCCTCCCGCGTCTCCGAGCCCTCCTCTAGGCGCTTGGGCTCACGCAGTGCTGACCTCCGGTGGGGGAGACGGGACCCCGGGGCACGAGCCCCTCTGTGACGGGTACACGCGCACCCGCAATTTCCTGGATGTGACCCCGCTTCCCTCCGGCTGCCCGGCCCCGGCTCCCCACTGCATGATTTCCGCCTTTGTTAAGGGTGGCCCAACGAGGGAAGGCCGCAGGAAAGCCCAGCATGTAAACCAGACCCTCCGGGGGCGTGGGGGTCCTCTGAGGAGGGGCCCGGGCGCCCATGTGCCCTCCCCTCAGATGCTGCAAGGCCACCTTTATCAGATCCTGTCCTTTCCAGGAACGTCTCCCATCCAGGACACTGCCCGGCAGCTCCCTCCTGGGGCCTCGTACTGTCCCAACCTACAGGCAGGAAACTGAGGCCGGGGAGGGACCAGCCTGCACAGGAGGCCCCCCACTCCTCCAGGAAGGGCAAAGAGCAGGTTCTGGCCCGGGAAGGAGCCTTCCACCTGCCCCAAGGCTGGGCACCGGCAGCTGCCCAGAGAAAGAGGACGTTGTGATGAGCTCCGGGCGAGCCAGGCAGCACGCAGGGGGACAGGGAGGCAGGGCCGGCTGTACCACGGAGCCGCCACGGAGCCACGATGGAGCCGCCACGGAGCCACGATGGAGCCCAGCCATCAGCCGTGGGGAGAGAGGCTGTGCCAGGAAGAAGGCCAAGAAAGAAGCCCAGAGAGGCAAGAGACCCACCTAGGGGACCCCCAAGGCAGGCCTAGGACCCCATCTCCAGGTCGACGTCCTCGTGCGGCTCAGAGCCACGTTTGAGGCCCTGCTCCCCACCTTTGGGAAAAGCACCGGCTACTCTGGAACTCAGTGTTCCCATCTGCAGAATGGGGCACTGACCAGACACAAGGGTGCCGTACCCCTCGGGCCCAGTATCCTCCAGGAAGGAGGGGTCTCCCTTCCAGAACCAGAGTTCCCGGGGCAGGAGGACCATATTTCTCCCCAGAGCTCTCCCACCCCACGGGACGCCACCCCCTGACCTCAGCCCCTCCCAGGAGCAGCAGGGGCTCCGGGACCCCCTGCCTGCAGACATGTTCTCCACCGGGGCTCCAGGGTAAACAGGAAACACAATGATAACCTGGTTCCTGACGCTTTCCTAAGAGAGTTTAAGGTCGTCAGGTGACCTGCCTACCACACGGCACCATGAGCAGTGATCCTGCATGCAGAACCTTCCAGAACATGGGGTACTCTTCTGCACCTGGGAGATGGACACTCGAGCAGCCTGGGCTCTGAGCCTCCCCTCGGAGGGCGCAGGGGACACCAAGCACACCTCCTCAGGCCCCCACACCCCCCAGATTGCCCTTCTCTCCCCTTGCCTGTCTAGGGTCTTGCACAAAGCAGCCGGAACCGCTGTCTTCAAGCTCCGTCACCCGGTGGGAGTCCCTGTGCCGGACATACAGCAGAAGCACCTACTTCCGTGAGCCTCTGCCAGAGCCCCACAGCCAAGCCTATTTGGAAGCCCAGAGGAGGCCCCGCGTGGCCCGAGGGCTGGCCCGACAGCACACAACAGTCCAGTCCTTGCTCTGCTCCCGGACTACCAGCTCTGGGGGGCGGGCACCCATCCTACTCACACAGGGAGGCCGCACCCCCAGGCGCCCGGCCGATCCGGCGGGAAGCGCAGAAACCCTGTGGGTGCCCTGCAGGCGACAGAACGGGACTCAGGGTGGCCCGCGGCTCTGGGCTCCCATAAAAACAAATTGCTCGTGGTTCTGCATAATTAACAGTATCTGGTAATTAGGGCTGGAACTTCACAGGATTCGCGGACCGTGGAATTTCCAAAATAACAGCAGATAGACACGAGCATGCCTGAGCACATGTACGCACACACGCGTCAACCCTGGGTGCTGGGCGCTCTCCGCGGGACACCCCTGGGGCCCTTCAGAAACCCAGGACCAGAGTGACAGCAGCACCTACCTGTCACCTGGCCATTCCGGCCCGGGGGGAGCACGTTGCCTGTGAAGAACCCCCCCCCCCCCGCAGTGAATCCCTTCCCCACCCAGCTCCCAGGCCCCCTACACCTCCACCCTGCCTGCTCCCTGGCCCCCGGGGGATGTCTCATCCTGCAGGCCCCCC
Source organism: Panthera uncia (assembly GCF_023721935.1). Classification (NCBI taxonomy): domain Eukaryota; kingdom Metazoa; phylum Chordata; class Mammalia; order Carnivora; family Felidae; genus Panthera; species Panthera uncia. The sequence goes on along the minus strand of NC_064812.1, from coordinate 1,997,626 downwards.
CACCCACCGCAGGGGCCTGGCTCCGCCCAGCTCCTGGCCTCCCACTCTGGCCTCACCTCCCTGGGCTGCGTCCCTTCGGCCATCCGGCCCGGCAGCCGCTGGAGGACTGACGCCTTCCCCGGAACTGCAGCTGGAGGCCTGCGCGGCTGCCCTCCCACCAGATCCCACCCGGCTTCTGCTGGCTGCTCCCACACCACCCAGCGGCCCCACCCTCAGTGTCACCTGCCCACAAAGCTTTCCCTGCCTGACCCGGGTGTCCCTCAGCCCCCATGATGGGCCACAAGCCCCGCCTGGACCGGAAGGGACACCATCCTCCCCGTCGTCACACCCCACCGAGCGCCGACAGCCCCCAGGCTGCCAGTCACCAGCTGTCCCCAAGCCCAGGACTTGGCCGGGCCCGACACCCCCCGCATACCAGCCATTTGTACGTCGTGTCTCACGGGCCTTCACTGTGTCCCCTGAATGAACACAGAATATGTACTCCTGCCCCAGGGCCTTGGCACCGCTGCTCCTGTTTCTCGGGTTCTTTCGTGGCACATCTTTGCATGGCTATCTGCTCACAGCATTCGGGTCTCGGCCCAAATGTTCCCTCTTCAAGAAGCTGTCCCAGCCACCCAGTCCGCAGACCCCCTTCTGCCAGGCGGCCCCTTGCCCGTCCTCACAGCACAAGACGTGTCCCTCCCCGCTGCTCCTCCAGGACTTGAACCTGGGGGCGGGCCTTGCCTCCCCTGCGGCTCTGAACAACATTGTCAGCATATGGAATGGAAATAAGACGGGCCTGTCTCTCGACCGCAGGATGAGTAAGTGGGGAGTGAATGAACCCCAGAGGGCTCACCCCAAAGTGCAGGGGGCTTACCTCTGGGAGATGCCTCGCACTTCTGCCTCACCCTGCCCTGGGCCGCGGCCCTGCCCCCCGCCCACCCCACCTCCCTGCCCTGGACCCGCGATACCAGTTTATCGACCCCTCCACCCCCAAGGCAAACTCGCCCCAGAAGCCCCTCGAAGCCGAAGGGCCCAGCCCCAGGAGGCCGGTCTTCCTGCTGTGGCCAGAGGAACGAGCACCCACCCACTCACCGACCCCAGGACCCAGGACGTGGAGGCACCGGGCGCCCCCCAGGGAGGGGCCGGAGCACATGCCCCATCCCTCCCCAGGTACGCGAGCTGAGTCTCCAGCCCAGAGTGCGGGCGTGAGGCCCTGTGCTCCTCTGCGCAGCCACAGGTGAGCAAAGTGCCCCGTGGCTTATGCCACGCAAACGCGTTGTCTCCCCGGGGACGCCGTGGCCCTCCTCCAGCTTTGGGTGGCGCTGGCTGTCCTTGACTGGGGTCCCTTCTCGTGGCCGTGCCAAGCCGACCCCAGCGTCCGTGTTCACGCGGGCCTCTCCTTCCGCGTCTCCGAGTCTGCTCCGTGCGGTCTCTGACCCCGGGCCAGCATGGCCCCCTCTGGGGATCTTGACTTTACTCACACCTGCTCAGGCCCTAATCCCAAGGAAGTCCGTATTCTGAGGGTCCGCGTGGACGTGAATTTGGGGGGCACTGTTCAACCCACTGCAGACCCCAGTAAGGGAGGGGTGCAGGGACGAGCACAGCGGGTCCTAGGTGGGGCGGGGCCTGTGAGGCAGGCTGGCCGCGACCCTCCCAACCCGCTAGGGCCCCGGGCCACCCTGGGCTCCCCTGCAGCTGAGGTGACAGCCGTCCCTGCTGTCTGCCCACCTCACCGCTTGGCTCTGCTCTGACCCCTGGGCACTCGGGCACAGCAGAGGGGGAACGGGTAATGGGCCGGTCAGGAGCCACTGCTGCTGCCGCCAGATGGCACCAGGCTCAGGAGGGCGCTTGGGGACAGGACCCCAATGACCGCCTGGCCCCCGGAGTCAGGAACCCTCCCCCAGGTGCACCCGAGAATCTCCTGGGGCGCTTTTTAAAGGTTCAGACACAAGACCTGCCCAAGAGAATCTCTGTTGCCAGACGCCAGGGAGGGCCACGGGCCTGGCCCGACAAGCAGGTGCATCCGGTGCCCGGAGAAGAGAATGCACAAGAGGGGAGCCAGGTCCTGGGGGGCTGCCTCCAGGCGGCAAGGACCCCTGGGCCCCCCGCATCTCCCTCCAGCTCTGGCAGCCAGGCTTGCCCTCGCCGGGGACACGCAGGACAAGGGACAGTTGTCGGCTGCGAAAGCGGTTTTAAGTTCTCTGGTGCGGCATCCGCGGGCAGCTTAGCCCCCAGTCATGTTTATTCTTTGCTTCTCTGGGACACGCTCATGCATAGCCAAGAAGATTTAAAATGTTTATGCATTACGCGGGCCGGAATAAAACGAGCCGAGGTGCTGTTATCGCTGGGTCCTCAGACTCATAATAAGTGGGTTCCTGGAGACGATAATACAGAGAGAAACCTGCGGACGCTGTGGGGCCCTTTGGGCGCAGACTGGACACGGAGCGGGAGCCCCCCGCGCCCAGGCAGAGGGAGCCGCACACCCCAGGGGCCCGTGTCTGCGGGGCTGGCATCCAAGGGCCGAGAGCCGCCTGGCCCCTCCCCCGCTGACCCGTCCACGCCACACGGCAACCCCGTTCTGGAACGGGCAGAGCGAGAGGGCACGAGGGCTGCTACTTCCTGAAGGCCCACCTGTGGTTCTCACACATGCTCTCTCATCTAAGACCCACCCAGCCCACGCCCCCATTTTACAGGCAAAGTGACGGAGGCTCAGGCGGGTTAGGGGACCTGTCCAAGGTCACGTACTGAGCGGCAGAGCGGGTTCGCACCAAAACTTGAGGGCCTGCAAGGCCACTCCATGCCCGCCTGCTGCTCCCCGGGCCTGCTCCGGGCCACCCTCCGAGGGGGACACCTGGGAACCAGGCACGAACCCTGAGAGAGAAGATGTGACCCTCGTCACCTGGAAAAGGAAGCAGTTGGGGTCCGTGAGGCCACCGGTAACAGTGGCACGGGGAACACACAGGGCAGGTGCAGGCAGTGGGTGCGGGCTGGGGACACGGTGAGGCCCCGTGCTGTAAGCGCCCGAGAAACCCAACTCTGCCCCTCGCTGGACCGCCTCCCTGCAGACATCTGTCTCCCCCAGCCTTGGCTTCCCCGGCTGTGACATGGGGCCGCTGCGGGTGGTAACGGGATCGAAAGAGCTGTGGTTTCTTGGCCCCATCGCGGCCCGGCCCCGGCCCCCGCCCTCTGCCGGGGGCCTGGAGACACGAGGCCTCTCGGGACCACAGGTGCTGATTCGATGGAGGCGGTTTTAAGCCCACTGCCCTAAACCAGCAGGGGAGCGGGTTTTGTTCGTGCCCGTGTTTCATTCTGCTTGGCAAGGCTGGTGCCGGGGCCCCTGGCACGTGTACCCGGGCATCCAGCGAGCGCCCCCACTCCCGGAGGCCCTTCTCCAGGCTGCCGGGCGGTGGGCCTGGGGCAGCGGACACGCGGCTGGCCCTCCAGGGCTCAGATCCCAGCCCTGCCGCCTCTGGAGCCGGGGCCACGTCGGCCTCTCCGAGGGTTCCACACGCCCGCCGTTGAGGGTATCCACCCGGCTGGGGCAGGGACGAAAGGGAGCAGGGGAGCCCTCTGCCTGGGGCGGGCAGGGTCCGTCGCTCCTTCAGCGTCTACGAAGCATGTTGCTGTGAGTGGGGAGAGGGTGGTCCGACCAGGGCCCACGAGCCTCGGCCAGAGCCGCCTCCTGCCGTCCCGAGTCAGGAGGACGGAAGGAGTGGAGTGCCAGGTTCGGCCAGCCGCACACACAACGCTCTCAAACTGACGAAGTATTCCTTGTGCATCGGAACTCGGATCCTGTGTTTTAGTGTTTTCTCTGCAGGGGGTGGGTGTGGGTAGGAACTTGCCAGTCCCAGAGGCGCCCGATGGCCCAGCCTTTCTGCGCACAGCCCGTCCTGGGGGCCGTGAGCACGTGTATCCCTTCCCCACGCCATCCCCAAACTAAACAGCAGCACGAGGAGCCCAGAACCGAATGTTAGTCTCCTGAATACGCCCGCACTGGCCCCTCTTCCCGAGCTGGGTACCCGGAGGAAGAAGGCCGGTGCTCTCAGGCTCCTGAACTAACCTGTCAACCGGCTTGGAGAGTCCCAAGCTACAGGGGGAGGGCGACGGTGAGGCCCCGGGGACAGAGAAAGAGCCCCGAGGGAGGGCACCTCCCTCTGATGTCCGGTGCAGGAGAATCAGCAGGAGAATCACCCCCCTCAACAGCGGAACCTCCTCTCCGGGAAGCTGCAGGGGTGGATGCGGGGCCGAGATGTGGGAGCCCTCCGCCACTCGGCCCCAACCTCAGAGTCCACCCTGACGCTGCTGCAGGGACAGCACTTCGGGATGAAGTGCCCCCAGGTCGGCCTCCCGGCCGGGCGGCTGTGTTCCGCTTCTGCAGGACGTGACCGGTGCAGAGGCCGAGCGAAGGTGCCCGGGGCGTCTGCCCCACTTCTCGCGCTGCATGCGAACCCGCCCCCAGCTTCCAGCTGAAATCTCAACCCTCTCCCTTCCTCCTTCCACCTGCTCACGCTCTGAAAGGTGCCTTTCAGTTCTGGCCCCTCTTGCTCTGTCCCTCCTTCTCCCCTTTCTTCTCCCCTCCCCCGCCCCCACCGGCAGAACCTGCCGGAACGGGAGGGGGAGTGGCTCACTGGCACACGGCATAAAGGTCAGCCTCGCGAGACACAGATCAGAGGGGAGGTGACGATGATGGCGACCACGGTGGTGGCGGCACCGTGACAGGTGCCAGTGGAGCAGCCCCCGGGGGTGACGGCACTGGGACAGCAGCCAAGGTGCCATCGGTGGCCTCGACTGTGAGGCCGTCGCTGTCTCCACGCATCCCAGAAAGTGGCCTCGGTGCGTGGGCTGTGCTGTGTCCACCCTGAGACCACCGAGCGTGACTCCCCTGCCAGCTGAAGCCAAGCCGCGCGCTCTGTAGAGACGGGTCTTCGGTTGGGGAAGGCTCCCCGCAGGAGGACCGCCTGAGGGAAAGCAGACGGGGCGTCCGCCTGGCTGCCACACTCATTAGGCCCCGTCCCCACCCTCTCGGGAACAGCCGTCCTTTCCACTGGCTCCTCCAAGCTGTAATCTGGCTAATTAGAGCCAATTTGCTTTGGATCCAAACAGCGTTTACTGTCACAGGCAGGCAGTCAGGGGACAGTGGAGAATAGCCCTCCAGACGCCCCGGAGAAGAGAGAGGAGGGCGTGCCCTGTGCACACGGGCCGTGCGAGCAGCGGGAGGGCGCTTCACCCCCGGGGCCTCAGTTTCCCCTGCACTCCACAGAGGTCAGGAGAGCCCCTCCCAGGGCCACGAGCGTGAACAAGGTGACGCTGGCTGAGGGCCACAGAGCCTGCCGGAGGGGGAGGGGGGTGCTCACCTCACCCACCCCTCCCTTGGCCACAAACGGCAGCATCCACACCATGGACAGGGACCCCTCTGCGTCCAGAGTACCCTCCTTGGTGAACGCCCGCCCCGCCCTGACCCTGAGTCTGCCCCACACAGGGTCTAAGGGTGCCCAGGGATTGTGGCGGGGCCCCGGGCTCCCGGCCCTGCCCGGCGGCAGGCCCGGCATGCAGTCCGCCATCAAGTGAGAACAGGGATACTTCTGCGCTCACGTGAGCCCCGTAACTACCAGGAAGCTGGAATAAAGGGCACAAGAGAAAACCTGCTCCCTGCCCCCAGGATTTGCAGCCCAGGGGAGACCCACCTCCGTCACATCCTGAAGACGCAAGTCAGGACATAAACACTGGCTTGGGTGCCATGGAACTCAGAAAAGTGACGGCACAGTCCGAGCGGGCCACCTGGAGGAGGTGGCGAGGACGTGTGAGAGGCGTGTGAGAGGCGTGTGAGAGGCGTGCGGTCTGGGGGCAAGGGCGCAGGGGTGGGGCTCGCAGTTCTGCCGGGCTCTGCCCCTGCCTTGCTGTGGGATCCCGAGACAGTCGCACGGTCAGCCGTAAAGTGGAAATCTCCCTCGGGCGGCTTAGGGATGCAAGCAGGGGGTGCCCAGGACGCCCAGGAGACAGAAGGGGTCGCCATGGGTGTTTCTAGAGCTGCAGGGAGAGGAAGGAGCGGTGATCCCGGGGTCAGTGCGGCAAGCCCTGGCGCTCCTGGCTGAGCCGCTGGGACGCATCTGAACAAAAACGCCTTCGACTCCGGGAGAACGCGTCGAGAGGCAGTCGGGTGCTCAATTCAATCTCATAGGCCACCGACCCCTGGAAGCCACCAGTGGGCAGGCAGCTGGGCCACTGGATGGTCAGAGGGGACCCAGGGAGCCGAGACGGTCCTCAGAGCTTCTCCCTCGGGTCTGATTCCGGACTTGGAGACCAGCTGGGCTCGCCACCCCTCCGTGCGTGCCGCAGGGCATGGCGAGGGCGGGCTTGCAGATGAGAGAGTCCGGGAGGGGTGACGCCTGCCTCACCCACCCAGCGTCCCCCAAGGTAGGGTTCCAGGTGAAATACAAGAGGCCCAGGTTGACCCGATAACAGATAAACAGTGAGCAATTGTCGGCCGTGTGCCAGGAGGGCTGAGGGTGGATAGGACACGCTTATAAGAATCATTCATCCTGCTTCTGAAATTCAAACGTTCCTGGCCGGCCTTCCTAATCTGGCAACCTTACTCAGAGGTCCCCCCACCAAACCAAAGCCCTTGTGAGAAGAGTCAGGCCTTCCCCAGGGAACCCCAAAGGCAGAAGCTGTATGCCCCTCATCAGCATGCGGTGTCCCCCCAGAACGGGATCGTCTCTCCTGCCGGACGGGGCACCTCGGGAGTGATGACTTGGAACCCCAAAACGTCTGTCTTACTGAAAGGGGCAGCTCTGTGGCCAGCCCACTCCCAGGCATTAGACCCCGACCCCCACCCCCAGCATTAGAACTTCCCATCACTCTGGGGGCCCCAGGATGGGGAGGCTGGCCAGACACCCTAACGTCTCCCCACCCCAGTCCATGGCCGCTTTGCCCCCCGCCTGCCCTCAGCCCCACCAGTGCTGGGAAACCCCCCCTCCCCAGAGCCTCAGAACTGAGAGGCCATGTCTCAGGATCCTACACAGCTCCAGTCCTGGCAAGTCTGTGTTTCTTCCATTATATTCCATCAGCCGCAGAATCCCTGCCCCGTGCCCCCCACATGGGGCCACCCGGCATCTACTCCCCTCTGAAAAAGTCGCCACCCCCCAGGACGGCCCGTTCCATTCTGGAACAGATTTGGCAAGCAAGAAGCTCTTTCCTGAACTAGACTCCAGCTGGCACCCCTGTGGCCACCACCCCCACGGCACGGAGCTGCCCCTGGGCTCTGGGTCCAGTGCCCACAGAGGGAAAGCCCCCTGTGGCACGAGAGCAGAAGCATGAGCCTTTCCTCCTGGCGTGCTCCTCTGGGCCCTGGAGCGGCCCCCACAGAGCCGTGTGTCCAGCGGGGCCCCAGCCCATCAGCTTCTGTTGTGTTCTAGAAGATTCCACAGCATCCTGCCCCCCAGCGGGCCCACGGGAGGCTCCTGGGACTTGTTAGTGCGAGGCCCCGAGGAGTGTGCAAACTGCCTCGGCCCGGTAATGAGAGGGTCGGGCACCCACAGCCTGGGGTGTGCTCCCATGTGTTCCCACCGCCCCCCACCTGGCCCATGGGACCACACCTGACTCACGCAGCCAACAAGGCTGCCCGAAGGCGGAGGAAAAATCAGGCTCATTTCAGGAAGGCTCTGTCGGAAACTAAGGTGAGCGGCAGCCCGGCCCAGGAGAGCTGGGGTTGTCCCCGGGCACAGGCCCCAAGCCACGGGGGACAGCAGCCCACCGCAGGGGCGGAGGGAGGGGGCCACCCAGCTCCCCAGGAGCGTCATTCCCACAGGCCCGGCGGAGGCAGGCGTCAGGACCGGCGCGGCAAACGAGTCACTGGTGGGGTGGGACTGGAGAAGCTGGCAGGCTGCTGGGTGCGGAGTCGTGCCGGGCCTGTCCCCGCGGCGGCCAGGAGGACGGCTGGGCTGGAGCAGAGCGCAAGGGGGTCGCGGGCTCAGAAGAGGCAGCCTCGGGCCTGGAGAGGGTGCACCGTGCCCTGCGTGCGGGGGCCACGGTGGTCCTGGGCGGGGAGGGAAGCGTCGGTTTCAACAGGCCCCGCTCTTGGAGAATAACCGCATGTTAAGGCGGACACAGGTTCCCAGGTGCGTCCTCCTCCCGCACCCACCCGCTCGGGGACTGGAGTTCTCCAGCGGGTGTACATTCACCGCGTGGCACGCAGGGCTCACTCTGAGCTGGCGGCCCCCGCTCTGGAGACCCCTGCGACCCTTGGGGTGATCAGGGCGGCCCCTGGGAGAGGCCCCTGTGAGGCGCACCCCCACACCCCGAAGCAGGGGCGAGCCCAGGCAGGGAGGCGTCTGAGCCTCGTGGCCACCCCCCCTGCATCTCACGACCCCCCGCCCCAGGCCCCCGCTGGACTCTGCCAGCAGCGGGGATGGGCTGATAGGACGGCCCCCTGCATGTACCTCCAGGGCCCAAACGGCACAGCCCAGGACAACGTGCTGCACGACATTTGAGTGAATAACCAATGGGGAAGTCAGCGGGGGAGCCTGGGGGCTGGGGGCTTCCGCTGCCCTGGCCACCAGGGAGGGGGCCATGTCCCCCAGGGAGAGCTCCCGGCCGCTCTCCTGGGCGTCTGGGGGCACATCTACCCGCAGGGCAGGAGGCCAGGCTACTTGAATATTGGGGAGGCATGGCCCCTCTCTCGGATCAGGAGAGGAGAAATCATTTCATCAGGTCGGGGCAGAGCCCTCAGGAAGCAGTAATGACACAATTCTGCATAATCGCCTCTTAAAAGCACTTTAACTCCTCAGAGGTGAGGGGCCTTTCGGTTTAATTGATCCTCAGGGCACCTAAACGGGGTTGGCAGCAGGAAAGGGGTCCTGACCCCAGCTCCTCCCAGCCTGCCGCCTCCAGCTCAAACGGGGGTCAGAGAGAGACAGAGCGCGTGGGGACAGAGACCACGCTGGGGGCACCATCCCTGTGGGCCCCCCTCCGACACCCCCAGCTCCCTGGGCTTCGCAGTGTGCCTGCCAAACACGTGGGGGACCCGGAGCGGCCACTGCCCTGCAGCGGAACGTAGTCTCCCTGTAGCCATGACCCCGGGGTCAGGGGTGGCCCTCTACCCACTTTTCTCTGCACAACAGGGTGGCCTTCCCCCGCTCAGCCCAGGAGGGCTTGGGATGAGTTCACCTGGGTTGTCACAGCCGCAGCAGGGCTGAGCCTCAGAAGCCATGCCTGCACAGGGGACTCGTGGACACGGGCCGACCGCCACAGGACAGAGCCCCGACGAGCTGGGTTGGATCTCACAGGAGTGGGTTCAGCCGGGCCGAGCCGCCACCAGCTTGAGGGAGGGGGCAACCTCGGGCAGAGTTGTCCACAGGGGCACGGAGATCTCAAGGCTGGACCCAAGAGAGTCAGTTGCTGATTTATTCTTATGATTGATAACAGTGATTATAATGTCAGAGAAAATGATAATAAATGGCACTCAGGGAAGGGGAAATGTAGCCGTAAGTTTGAGCGTTAGGAAGGAAGTCCAACACAGCGTCCAGCTCGAGGGGCTGCGGCCGGGGCAAGAGAACGGGTAGAGAAGAGAACGGGTGGCCAGGGAAGAAACAAAGTAGAGTCAGATGCCAAGGAAGGTGCAAAAAATAGTCCCCGATATGGATTGATGGGAGAGCGTTCTGCACACGGGCCACCTACCTCCTTTCAGGACTGTGGGCCTTTCGCTCAAGGAAGATGGGCTCTTTATAAAAGTATGGTTGTTTTCAAAAATACAGACCATGTCTCATTTATCTGGGTAAATTGTCCCCCCCCCATCTCCCCATCCCACCCTAGGTGGGAAAGGGGTCCCAGCACACAGTAGACACTCAAAAAATAATTGGTGAATGACTGGATGGCAGGGTGGATGGTGGTTAGATGGTGGGTAGATGGATGGAGGGAGGGATGGATGGATGGATGGAAGGATGGTGAATGGATGGATGGATGGTTGATGGACAGATGGATGGATGGATGGATGATGGACAGATGGATGGATGGATGGATGGTGGATGGTGAATGATGATGGATAGATTGGAGAGGCAGTGTTATCTAGTCCAGCCCCTTCCAGACTGCCCAGGGTCACTGCGCCAGGATCTGTGCTGACCTCCTGGCCTCAGTCTCCTCTTCGCCTACCCCCACACTGAGGCCGGCACACCCTATCGCTCTGCAGTTGTCCTTTTGCCTTTCAGGACCCTCACTCCTGACCATAACCTGCCTTCTGTCTTGCCTCTTATTTACCTCCTGCACCCAAAGAATGTCTCTGATGGCCCGCTCCCTGATTTGCCCCAGGTGCCATGGTGCTGCACACCCGTTTCACCTCCCAAATCCCTCTGGGCCGGTCCAGGCCCATCACAGATGCCCCCTTCCCTAAAGCCTCTCTTCACCTGCCGGCAGCTGGGAGCCTTGCTGCCCCCAAGCCCCCTCCCCTGCTCGAACCTGGGGCCAAGCTGGGCCCCTGATTCATGGCATTGATGAGTGGGTGAACGGGACCCAGCAGATGCCTGGGAGGGGACACGGCTCGAAGCAGAACTCCAGAGAAGATGGCTTGGCAGCCGTCCTCCCTGGCCCCGGGCCCGGAGGCTAATGTGCCCAGCAGGAGGCTGCCTCCACTTCCAGGAGGGGCCATGAGGGCCCAGAGAGGGAGAAGAGTTTACCCAGGGTAGCCCAGCATGGGCCAGGGAGGCTAGCCCGCACCCCTCCAAGGGTTGTTCCAGACAGAATTCTATGATTCCAGAGGCACAGCCTGGTTCCCTGGCTCCTGCCTGCCACGTGGCCCACGTATCTCATGTGTCACACCTAGGAAGAAGTCCGTCAACAGCCAGGTATGCCCTGCATCTGTCCTCAGAGAGCTGAGGAGATCCACAGCCGGGACCCAGGAGCCCAGGCTCTGGCTCCAGTGTGCTGTGTGCCCTAGGGTGGTCCGAGTTGCCTCTCTGAGCCTGTCTCTCCCACAGCCACGTTTGGGTGTCCACGGTCAAGAGCAAGAACTCGGCAGCCGCTCAGTCGCACCAGCAGGGAGCTTGGGTGCAGGACGGGGTGGGGGGCGGCGGGGAGGGTCCGCACCGGGCCGAGACGGCAGCCCCTCCGAAACCCCCGCCCCCCGGGGCTCGCCCGTGCACCAGCCCCCCAGCGTGTTTATTCACAAGCCCGTCTTGCCTGCGCTGCGGTGCTCGAGCTGGCGTTCACGCTCTCGGACGCCCCGCGGGTGAAGCCACCACAACCTCTGGACCGTCTCGTTCCCCGCGGATGCCGCTGTTTCGAACCCGCTGTTGCCACGTGGACCGACAAGGGGTCCGTGTGCAAGAGGGCCGACCTTCTCTTCCCGCTCCTTCCTTATTTCTGAATGCGTCGCAGCTTAAATCAGTGCCGTGAAGGAATCAGACACACGCAGCCCGGGAGGCCTGACGGTGGGGTCCTCGGTCGCAGCAGAGAGCCGGAGACAGTGGGCGGGGCTAGGCGGGCCACGCGGCAGCCACAGGCAGGGGCACCGGACACTAAGAGCACGAGGGCCACGGCCTCGCCGCCACTCACAAGCAGACAGACGTCGGGGTGCACGGAGGCTGGCGGGCCGGGGCTTCACGGCTGTGGGACACTGGGGGAGTCCTTGCGACCCTACACAGGGGCTGCAGACCCCACACGGCACCCGCCAGCTGCTCTGCTGGGTGTGAGGGCCTGGGAGGTCCAGGCAGCGAGTTAAGGGAGCCCTGGGCGGGGAGGGCCGAGAGCTGCACGGGCCTGTGGGGGCCAGGCCGGTGCCTGAGACCCTCGAGGGTAGGGCCACCGTCTGCCCGGGGCCAGCCCACAGCAAGCCGCCAGCAGGCAAACAGGGTGCAACGGCGACCTTCACGGTGACCCTCATGACGACCCTCCGGGGAAGCCTCCCTCTGCTTCTCTGGGGGCCTGTTCTCCAGTTTGGTAAGTCTGGGGGCCACCCTGGGAGCCTGCTGGGCCCAGGGAGCAGAGGATGGGGGAAGGGCTGGTGCAGGAACCACACCCGCTCACCGCCTCCAACGTCCCTACACTGTCCCCCCCGACTGGCGGCCGCGGCTCGGGCTCAGGAGGCTCAGAGGCCACGGACATTGCTGGAGCAGGGCTCAGCTAGAGCAGGTGCGGCCGCGGGCACCGCCCCCCGGGAGCTCACCCTTTGCCGCCCTGCCCTGGGCTCCCCAGACTCTCTGCCCTGTTTTGTATTCCACGGTTTACAGGAAGGAAGAAAAGAGGTCACTAACTGATGGGTTAATACATTAAGGACAAATGAGCAACGTTCTTTTGTCTCAAGCATTTTCCCACAAAAAGTAGCACGCAGTTATCCACGACAAGAAAAATCAAACGCCAACAAGCAGGAAGGGGGAGGGGGTCCCGCACAGTCCCAACCCCCCACCCGCCGAAGGTAGCTGGGTTTTTTTTTCTAGGCAGAGCTTTGTCTTAAAAAAAAATAAATAAACAAATGTTGCATTTATTCTTTGTGATTAAATTCCTCCAAGAACCCTTCCTGAGAAGGAAGCTGGGCCAGAAGGAATTTGCACATTCAGTTACAGGGTTTCCTCGAACCCCCGGGTGCCCCGTCAGGGGGTCCGGCCCTCCCCACAGTCAGAGCCTTCGTCAGAGGTGAGGACAGGGATGCGGTACCTGCCCAGGGTCCCAGGACCACTCGCCCGTCCTTTCCTGCCGTGACACTCTGGGACTCAGAAACCCGCGGGCTTCAAAGACCCCTCCGCTCCTCCGATTTGCTTCCGGAGGGCCCGAGGGACAGCGGGCAGGGGGACAGCTCTCCTGTCCTCCAAACCCATGAGCCACCACGTGGCTCGGCGTCTGCTCCAGACCCTCCTCCCCCGACTGGGCAGCCCCTGCTCCGGGCCATTTCACAAGCCCCTTGTGCAGGGAGCCGTCTGGGGACGCGCTCCTGCTGCTTCCTGAAGGCACACCTCGGGGGGGTCTCCTGCCCAGGTACTTATTGAGCTCTTTCCAGAACATCCTGTTCCCTCCACAGCAGGTGCCCCAGGAGACGCACACCCAGAGCTCTGGCCAGCTCAGGTGCAGTGACCCCCCCCCCAACGCCACGCCTGGATCACCCCTCTTCCTCTTCTTCCGATCCCTGCACAGGCTCCCGGAGACCGCCCGCGACCTGCCCTGCCCTCCGCCCTGGACCTGCGCGCCTCCCCGCTGGTGGGGACCGGTGAGTGTCGTGTTGGGGCTCCGTGCTCTCAGCCCCGCCTTCTGCGCCCCTGCTCGGCTTCAGAGCCGGCGTGTCCTTGTGAGTCTTTGCGGAGGAATTCAGAGGCCGGCCTTCTCCTGGGCCTCAGGATAACGGCGCGTCCTTTGCCCCAGCAACTTCCACAGGGCCTTTCTTGCTCTGGTGTCCCCACCTCAGCGAGGTCCCCCTCCCCCAGTCAGGGACACAGGCACAACAACGCCCAGTTAAATTTCAATTTCGGACAATGTATTTGTTTCATTAGTATAGGTAGGTCCCCCGTGATAGTTAGGAAATCCTACACTAAAAAGTTCCTTGCTGTTCATCTGAAATTCAAATGTAACTGGGCATCCCGTAGTTTCTGGCAGCCCCACCCCCAGCCAGCTCTTCTCTCTGAGGCTAAGGCCACCTCTTTCCACGTCTTCTAAAGACCCTTTGCGGGCTCTGCCCCGGCCACCTGGAGGAGGCCGGGTCCCCTCAGGGGTGGAGACAGGTGCTGATGTGTTTCACGGCACCATATAGGTGGCTGTGTCTGGGCTGGCGAAAGCCACGGGGGTGACACTGTTGACTGGCAGATGGGGTGACGGTGGTGTGGCTGGCCCATCCAAGTCGCAGCGCCCTGGGTAAAGTGGCATGCTGGTCACCAAGTGGCAATGACCGTCACACCGGGGCCACCGACATGGCATGTGTCAGGGTGCAGGTAAAGGCAATTGAACCAGAAGGGAGTCTTGGATACGACCTGGGGAAGGGACCTGGGCCCCTCAGGCCCATTCTGAGTTGACTGGCTCTGCCCCACCAGACGGGACTCAATACACTCTCGGGGCAAAGTTCAAGAAGGGGCCCACGTTGGAGGGGGGCACGGCTTCCTGGGGCACGGAGGGCATGAAGAACACACAAGGCATAAATAAGACATCTAGTCGCCCCTCAGACGAGCCTGAGCCAAGAGTCACAGGGAGTTATTAACTGTGGGTGAGGCTTCTCTCGGGAAGGATGTGATCTATGAATAATGAAAGGCCCTCTGTCTTCCGTCTCAGGGCATACCGTGATGAAAGGTGCTGTTCTGGGGCTTAAAAAACACTGACACCTTAAATCAACCTGAACGAACCTGCTGTCATCCAGGCTCGGCCCCCACGCCCGGAAACCGGCCATCCGCATCGTGCGGCTCAGAGACTGTTTTCTGGCTGCCGGGTAATCAGGAACCGTGGCTGTTTCCTTTATTTGCTCCTTTTCTGCTATGGTTTTCAGCCTGAGCGTGGCCCGTGGGCCTCTGCCTCCTCCGTGCCCCTCCTCGGGCCCTGGCTGCCCAGGGCGCCGACCTAGGGCCCGGCCCCGGGGACCTGGGCCCATCTTCGACCAGCCCACATGTGGGGAGGCAGGTGCACAGGCCTAGGACCGCCCGGTGTCGGGGCAAAGGTCTGTGAGACCTGGCGATGACTGTGAACGGGGGGAAATAGCACGGCAACCCGGGCCACATCCTGCCAGCCACCACTGGGGGGGCGGGGGGGGGGTGGCGTGGTGGCCATGATCTACTGGGGGGCCTGCTGGGACCCCTGCCTCCTCAGTAAGGGTGCGCCTGGGGCACAGGCACACACACACAGATGACAGTGTCACATGGCTGAAGCTAATAACCGTGTGGCGAATGAGGAAACCAAGGCTCCGAGCAGCAAGGCGCCCACTCCGGGCCGTAGAGCTCCCAGCAGAGAGGAGCACCGGCTTGGCACTTGCTGTATACCTGGCCCCTTCCATCCATCACCTCTGTGGCCCCACAGAGCCTCGCCTTGTCTTCCTAGGGCATTGAGACTGTTCGGAGATGGGAAGCTGGGAAGCGAAGTGACTTCACTGGTAAGTGGCTCGGAATGGCCTGTTCGGATTGGAACACGCATAGCTACGTTACGAACGCAGCATGGATTCGTAAGATGCAACAAGGGACGTCAAGGAAGCCCCAAGGCGCTTACGTTTTCCTCCTCTCCTCGCTGGGCTCCCTGACTCGCCGGGGCCAGAAGTGACCTTCACGGGGTCCTGTGATGCAGACTTGATTCTGGCTAATGAGAAGGGAAGTCGTAGAGAACGAGAGAGCAAGCTTCTAGCTCAGGGTCACCCAGCAGCTAATAGGCAGATTCGGAGCTTGAGCATGTCTCACGTGGCCCCAGAAGCAGGGTGCCCAGAGAGGGCTACAGCCCGGGCAAGGCGGGGACATGGGGAGGTCTCGCCAGACGCAGGGATTGGAGCCTCCCTCCCCTGAATCATACACCTGACTGGGCAGTGGGACACCCGGGATTGACTCCATTGTTTCTGTTTCCAAATGTGCGTCCTGTCCCTTCTGAGCCTCAAGGGCCTTACCTCTACAGAGGGAGAAGTGACACTTGTCACATGGGTCTACAGGAAGGCTGGGTGGGGACATGTGTGGACAGCAGCCAGCCTGCACTGGGGCATCAGCCCTCTTGTGTCACCCACACCCTCGTGTGTCATCAGTTGTGTGCCCACTTGTCTCACAACAGCCTTTTGCCTACAATGGCCCTAGCAATGCCTTGTTCAAGGGTATGGATTCACAGCCAGGTCACTGGTCACCACCACCCGTAGATGCAAGGATGGACGAATGGGTGGGTGGAAGGATGGATGGATGGATGGACGGATGGATGGATGGACCAACAATGGATGATGAGTGGGTAGGCGGATGTCACGTGCAGGGGACGATGAGGAGAACAGATCAATGGGGAAGTGCCTTCTCCCAAGATGACCACCAACTGGCCCTACGCTGACCCCTGAGGCCCTCACCCTGAAGGTCCCTTTGTGGATCTCCAAGGTCTCAGAATGGCGGAGGGTATTGGCCCCAGAAGGCAGGGTTGTACAGATGGGGTCACTTCTGAATCCCCCCTCCAACTGGGTCATCACAGAGAATCTTCTTCCGGCTGGGAAGGACAGTGACCTGAAAGAGTTCCACCACCTTCTCAGCACTCAGACATGACTTGGGACCCATAGGTGTCCCTAAGGATGAACCGTTTTCCTTCTGGATGCCACCCTCCCTGTTTTCCAGAGGGGAAAACAGAAGGCCTCGGGGTTCAGGGTGTCACCTTTGACCCCAAGCCTTCTCCACACTGGAACCCTCAAGCAGAACCCAGGCCAGGAGCAGGGGTGGGTGGGCACTGGTGTCAGGGGGCAGGAAACGAGGAAAGGCAGCCCCCACCAGCACCCGCCCCTACCTGGCTGTGAACAGGGGTGCCCTGGACCCCGGGTTCCCCAGAGGCGGCCTGGCCTGGTAGGAGAGCCACAGCCACGGAGCCCTGTCAGCCCACCCTTTCTGACCGTGGGAGCTGGAGGTGCCCGGTCCCCCTCCGGGAAAATGGGGACGTAACAGTGCCCATGGTGCAGCCCAGCCCTGCACACAGAGCCTGACTCCCCCGGGGCCCAAAATGTCAGCTGTTTGTCCTTGCCATCGAGAAAAACAAGGCCTTGGAGAGGCGGAGGTCCCCTGCAGCGTGGCCCCCAGAACACGGAGGCCCTGGCTCCCGGCCGAGCCCAGTCCCAACCAGACCTCCCCCTCAACCTCCCGCCCTGAACTCCATGCTCTGCACAAAGTCCGCTGTGTGCAGGGCGAATCTTCCTTGACGGCGGGTCCCGGGCCAGTCCCGTCCACAGATGGTGAGAGGACTCGTGGGGCGGAGTCTGCGTGGCACTGGCTCAGCGTGTCCTCCGTGGAAGGACGGGGGTGGGGGCAGGGAGGAAGAGCTCGGATTCCCGCCCAGCACGGACCTGGCCTGTAGTAGATGCTCAATAAAAGTTTGCTCAACTGAACTGAAGGGGAAAATTGACTTTCTGTGCTGAGTGCAGCCCAGAGCCCTCTGATCGATGGCGGCCATCGCTCCTTCCTGCTTTAGAAAGTGGCCGCAGTGTTTGTGTTCGTAATGGCCAGAGAAACGAGGAGGCATGTCTCCGACTCTGGGAAAACCCTAACCTCACGCCACCGTGTTGATGGGGCCTCAGGCCGCCTCTGGCTCACAGGGTCCAGGGGAGAAGGGGCCGTCCACACGGACGCAGGGATGGGGTTTGGGCCACCACTCCCTGCGGTCCAATCACTCAGTAGCCGGGAGGAGCGGCCCCCTGCCCAGACTGTCTCAGAGCAGGAGACAACAGCGTGACGACTGAGGTGAGCCATCTGCCAAGCAACGGGGTCGGAGGGGGCTCTGCTGTGCCCCCTCCCTCTCCCCACTGCCCTGCCAGCCTGCGGAGGAGGGCCCGCCCCCTTCTGGACTCTCTCTCTCTCAGCCGCTCTTGGCCTGCACCTCTGGCTCCTTTGTCCCCCAAGGCCAGGGTCTAGCCATCGGGGGCAGCCCCAGCCCCTCCTTCATCACCATGCCTGGGCCCTTACCTGGCATCCGAGACCTGAGGATCCCGACATACTCGTTTCAGCAGGCTCCCCAGACCCCCCCCACCCTGCGTGCCAGGCCATGTGCCAGGAGGTGAGGTGGGACCGGGGGGCAGACCAGGACCCCGCCTGGAGCTGGGATTCTGGGGCAGGAACCTGGGGCCCCCTGACTGGGGCGGGCGGGAATATGAGGAGGAGGCTTCCACCGAGGAGGGAGCGGGGTTGGATGGGCAGACCCCTCTGGGAAGGCCGCGGGGTGGGGGGCTCCACGGAGGAGGTGAGGGGGCGGACAGGCGAGGGGCAGCCAGGGGTCACGGCACCTGCCCGGGGGCTCCCGCTCCAGCTTCACACCAGGAGCCCTCCTCCGGGTCCGGCAGGTGCAAGGCTACGGGGGGTCTCAAGGACACCTGGGGGCCTCTGCTCACAGGCCTGTCTCCCCCTCAGCCCACGCTGTCCTGAGGAGGCCGGAGCAGCCCTGGCCTCTGCACCCAGCTTCGGCGGATTGCTCCTGTCACCCCGTCAGGGCCCTAGAAGAATCCAGGCAGACACAGGAGGCCCAGGCGTGGCTCCCCCCCCCCCCAGGGACGTGCCTTCCCCAGTGGGGACCCTGGCCCTGGACTCCCTGGGCCGTTTCCAGATGACCCGGGGACACAGGGCCTGCCCACCGGCCACCCCTGCAGGAGGAGACATCCTGCCCCTCCCAGAGCCCCTTTCTCCTGTCTGATTGGTTTCTCCCCAGCTGCCCCCCTCCCAGATCTATGCAAATCCAACTGCCGGATTGTTCTTTAATGTCAAGCCCTGGTGGGTGAATGTCAGCTCTGGCCTCAGCCTCAGTCCATAACCGCTCCAGACAGGCTAGCTCAGAATTCCCTCCAAAGCCAGAGGGATCCGCTCTTCAAACCCGTGGCTCAGTGAACCCTCCCTCCCTCTCCACCACCCTGCCCACTGCCCTGTCCCTCCGACACAGTGACACCCACACCCCACACCAAGCTTCAGTGAAACCGGGAGTCGGGTGCTGGCATCGATTCTGCTCGGCAGATCGGGGGCACGAGCCCCACTGCTGTCACCTTGTCACCTTCCCCACCACCAGTGAGGTCACCCAGTCCACCTCCTCCAGCCCCCAGTCACCACCTCCACGATGTCATCGTCCCCACCGGCACCCCGTGCCCGCCGGGCCAGGGTATGTGATGTGCCCAGTGCCCGTCCCTCTGTCCCAGCTCACCCCTGCCCAGAGCGCCCGGGGACACCAGCCCGTGAGCTCAACAATGGCGTGACTGACAGCATAGACCCCGGACTTGAGACACAGTCTCAGCCCTGCTGTCTGCCAGCCACGTGACCTCAGCCAACACCCTTGCCTCTCTGAGCCTCAGTTTCCTCCTCTGTAAAATGGGATGGCAGCGTCCACACCGCAGGCTCAAGGGGAGACTCGAAGGGCGTGAGATAAGGGAAGGCCAGGGGCAAGGTGCAGGTGAGAAGTCCTTGGGTGCTGAGCAGGGAGAAGAGACTTGGCCTGCCGGAAGCAAGCAGGGAGCCACGGAGGGCACTGGAGCTGGGGAGTGACACAGGCAGCCTCTCTCCCCTGTGGGCACGCCCCCAGGCCTGCAGCCCCTTCCCTCTCCCTAGCACATGGGGATGGGGACAGAGCCCGGGTTTTCTCAAGGGGGCACCGGCCAGGAGCCGGCTCAGGAGCAGCCCGCAGCTACTAGGGACAGGGCTGTCGTCACGGGGACCCGCGGTGTCTGCACTCACCGTCTAGGTCCCCTGGTGGCTCCAGGGGCCACCCAGAGGGGAAGCTGCTGAGTGAGAGAGGAAAAACAAAAATAGAAGCCCCTGCCTCACTGGCAGCAAGATGGTGAGAGATTAAAAGAAAGAAGTTGGGGCAGGGGGGCAGGGGGGCGGGCGGGCGGTGAGGGGGGGAGCCAGCTGGGAGATGTCAGGTGGGATATTTCTGGAATTCTCCAATAAAAGGCTGGGAGGGCACATATATTTATGATTCAAAGTGTCTCTCCTGAAACAATCAGGCTCCTTGGAAATGTATGCAAATTCATTTAAATGCATCAGGAGGGAGGGGGAGGGAGAAGGAGGGAGGGGGAGGGAGGGGGGCTGTGGGGGGCTCTGCAGAGGGCAGGGCAGCCAGTGACCCTAGACACAGCCCGGCCACCGGGCAGGGGTCGCGCTCCCTGGAGGGTCCTGCAGGGCCAGCCCACCCTCCTCCTTGTCCCCTGATGAGGATTCGCCTCAGGCCCGCAGAGTCTCTAGGGCAGCGGGGAACCGAAGGTCACCTCCTCCGGGAAGCCCCTGTCCTCTTTAGTGTCCTCTCTCCTGTGAGGACAAGGATTTCCAGGGCACTGTGCACCCTCCCCGCCATCACTTACCCATGAGTCTCTTCTACTCGAGCCCTACAGCCCTAGAGGCAAGAGGACCCTGACCGTCTTGCCCCCAGCGGCCCCCGCTCCCTGGGACGCAGTGCCCCTCGATGGGATGGGTGAGGGAGAGACAAAGGAGCAAAGGAGGAATACCACCCCTCCCCCAGCCAACTCGCCCTCAGGGAGTCGTTCACTTTGTCTCCAGAACAAGCTGGTGAAAGAACTCACTTTGCGGCCAGAAACCTGGAGCTGGGGGGGCATGTGGCCACCTGCCGCGGTCTGGGTCCCCCAAGGCTCTGTGCTCCGGGGACGCGGTGCCAGCGCTGGACACAGACGCCTGACGGGTCTTCCTCTGGGACTTGCCAGCCACTCACGCCTCTCCCGAGACCTCTCTCCGTCTGGAGGCAGCAGTGGCTCCACTGTGGATCGCCTGCGTCCCCGCAATGTCTCCAAAATCCCAGTGATGCGTCCGACACCTCAGGGGTGACCGTGTCCGGAGATGGGCTTTGTGAAGGTGGCGAAGGCACACGGGGTCACTAGGACCCCCATCCGAGCTGGCTGCTGTCCTCATGAAAAGAGCCCAGGACACGAACACACCATAGGGACGCTCAAGGGACGCCCACGTGAAGACACAGGGCGGAGACATGTCCACATGTGCAGGAAGGAGGCTCAGAGGACCAGGCCCGCCACACCCTGGAGCCACGAGACCACACGTTTCTGCCGTTTGAGGCACCTGCCTGCGGTGCTTTGTTACACAGCCGAGCTGACTGCTACACAATGTGGCTTGTAGTAAAGGAACGACCAAGGAGAAGCCATCGGAGCAGCAATGGGAAGAGTGGGGCCAGGAGACAGACCTCGCTTGTCCCCCACCCCCCTTTTGATTTCATTTTATAATGAATCGGTTTCAACTTAAGTAGACACATGCTGCCTGTGGCCGGCACCCCCGACGGTGTGGTTTTAGTTGGATCCTCTGGTGACTGGGGGGGGACGGACGGTGTGGGGACAATGGGTGGAGCTGGGGACCGGCCAGGACCTGCTCATGAGGTCGGCCAGTGAGATTCCGCCAACAGGCCCTGCTGGAGACAGACCCAACCTGGAGGCCGCGCACCCGCGTGGGCGCCCGGACGGCTGTCCTCGAAGCAAGAGGACACTCGCGTCCACAAACCTGAAGGGGAAGATCCCGCACCCGAGGAGTTTCGGAGATGTCCTCCCACCCCAGTCCCCACCCAGCCTGCCGGATGCTCCTCCTGACGCACGGGGCCGGCTGGCACACCCGGAGGTGGGTGACGGGGCAGCGAGCGGGGGGAGGGCAGGGGGAGGAAGGACTTGGGGGGCTGCCGCCACCCTGAACCCAGACAGAAGAGTCCAGCGCCCTCCTAGCTGAAAGCCCCCGCCAGCAGCCGCAATTAACACAGAGCCGTTGGCATCTAAATAATGTAAGAGTTATCATAAATAATACGCAGCCATGATGAAGATCAAGTTATTTATAAAAGAATTAATATTCGCTACGTGAGTTCACGGATGGATGAGCATTCGGTGGGGACACTGCCCAGATCCCTGAGCAGAATTTCTATGGGGAATAATGAGTCCCGGAAGAAGACAAAGACCTTGAAGCTTCCTCTGCTATTTACAAACTCATTCCTGGGAACGAGGAAATTACTGTGGACAGTCACCGAGCTCTGCGGACAGAAGAGGCTGGACGCACAAGCTGGCCCCGGCATCCCGGCCTGGGGACGGCCACTTTGTCTGTTGTTCCAGAACAGGATGAATCAGATGAGCCTCTAGATCAAAGGGCCGGCCGCCGTCCAGAGCCTATGAAAGCACAGACCGCCCGGATGTGGGGTCTGCAGGCCCTCCGGGGCAGGGTCTCCGCACAAACCAGAGACAGAGGGGAGATCCGGGGGGGGAGGGGGGGGGTCACAGGATGCCATGGGGAGAGGAGCCGGACCGGCCCAGGGGGCTGCCAGGAAGGCTGCCTCAGTTTACCTCTGCTGCCAAGGACCGGCCCCACAGCGGGAACAATGAAGGAGTGCCTGGTTTCCGGATGCCAGCCCGCCGCCAAGGCCCCCTTCCTCGGTCCTTCGCCTGGGACTCGGGCTCCGGGGACCCTGGGACGAAGCTTCGCAGCTGGCGGCTTCAGCAGGAGACATTTACCGTCTCAGCTCTGAAGGCCGGCAGTCCCAGACCAGCTGTCCAGGGCTGGTTCCTTCTGGCGCCTCAGGGACACTCCGTTAGGGGCCCTTCCCCAGCTCCCACAGCACCCACCGTTGCCTTACAGAAGCCTCAGCCCCTGCCTTCACCCTCCTGCGGGGCTCTCTCTGGGAGCACGTCTATACACGTTTCCCTTCTGCAAGAACCCCAGTCCTATGGATCGGGGCCCACTCTGCTCCAGTTTTTCCTGGAACGGCCTCATTCCAAGTACAGCCATACTCCGAGGGGCCGGGACCTGGGACCCCAGCATGAATTTGGGGCGACGCAATTCACTTCCGGACACCCGCGTGGGCAGGGTCCCCTGGTGACTGTGGGAAAGGGCGGGAGACAGTCCAGCCGGATGCCGGCGGTCCCGAGGTGCGGGAGGGCGGCTGGGCTGGGCACCTCGGTCCTGCACACCCTGTGTCCCCTGCACGGGCGTGGCTGCCGGGCGAGGAGGTTCCACACCCGCCCCCACGCCCCCACGCCGAGGGCAGGGGTCAGGATGGGGCTACTTACTCATGTGTTTGTTTTCACAGTTTACATGCCGACCAGGAGGGTAGATCCTTGGAACGGAGACAGATCCCCCTACCCCCGACATGGCCAGGTTCACAATGCCATCCAAGTCGTGATCCAGTCCCCAAGGAGCTGTGCTGTGGCTGTGGGGACACGGCAGGGGAGGCAGAGGTAGGAACACGTGTCCGTGAGTCTGCTCTGGGCCTGGTGACCGCAGGACGGTCCTCAGTTTGCTGCGTATCAACCGGGGCGGCCGCATCCCCTCTTTACAAGCGAATAGGCTCAGAGAGGCTCTGGGACACACCCAGGGTCACACAGCTAGCTGGGACAGGTGGCCAAGCACTCCAGGCCGTGCCAAGCCCGCCAGCCCCTCCCTGTCACTTCTGGGTGCCCTGAAGGGGCCCTGGCTCTGCTGTCACCTGCAAATCGGGGTCACAGGACTCACCTCACCGCTGGTGGGACGCCACCATCGCCCTGCCACACGCAGTGCCTAGCAAGCCTGGGGCCGGGACGACAGCTCCCTCCCCCCGGATGGCCTTTTAGGGATACTGAGCTGCCCCCAGAGAACTGCAGAGAAGCCTGGGAACGTTTCCCAAGCCAGGAGCACTAATGGAGCTCCACTGCCTACCGGAAGCTTCCCAGCCCTCGGGCCACAGCCCTGCCCAACCCCTCCTCTCTTCCAGGTGCTTCTTTCCTGCAGGCGCTGCCTGCCAGGCTCCCAGCCTTCCACGGAGGCTCACACAGCCTTTACACGATGCATCAGAGGCCCAGGCACCGCAATCTGGAACTTACCTGCTTCGAGCCCTCCGACAACCCGCCATACAAATGGGAAAGTGATGAATTGCCTGCTCGAAGCTCCAACCCCTCCGTGGGCACCCACCTTCCCTAACTGGGCCTGGGGGGAGGGAGCCGCTCGGGGCGGGTGGGAGGGCGGTTAATGCTGAGCTGGTTTTATTGTCGCAAACAGAGCCTCAAATCACGAGTCCCGCAATGGGGTCAGACCCACCCCTAATCCGGGCAAAGCTCTGCCCCCTCAGGACCTCCCTTTCCTCCTTTGCAAAGACAGGCTGTCCCCCAGGGACGTGGGAGTCAGACAGTTGAGGTTCCCGTAATGCTGCTCACTGGGGAGGTTTGGTCCCTCCGATGCTCGCATGCCTTCCACCCATCTAACCTCTCACCACTTTCCAGGTTTCTCCTCAGAGGTCACCTCCTCCAGGCAGCCTGCCGGGCTCCTTCCCTCTGCTTCACTGGCATCACCTGTCCTGCCCAACCTCTCGTGTGGCCTTAGACCCGTCCCTGAGGCCTCTCTGGGGCGCTGTTTTCTCGCCTGTAAGGTGGGGATGATTGTCGGGGCCACTTTGTAAGACTGTGAGGATCAGCAAGGTCATGCACAACAAGCACAGGGCCAGTGAGTAGTGAGGTGCTAAGTGTCCACACCC
The DNA here is from genome assembly GCF_023721935.1 of Panthera uncia. Classification (NCBI taxonomy): domain Eukaryota; kingdom Metazoa; phylum Chordata; class Mammalia; order Carnivora; family Felidae; genus Panthera; species Panthera uncia. The sequence continues at coordinate 1,973,566 of NC_064812.1, read as the reverse complement.
CCTTCCCACCTCCAACTGCAGGACCCGGGACCAGGGGATTCCTCTTCCTGGACCCAGATTGGGCGTGCAGCGCCCTGAGGCTGGGACCAGCCAGAAGTAGGCCCAGACGTTCCCCTCGGGCCAGACTGTAATAGAGACCCACCCGGAGGGGTCAGCGAGGGGCTGCGACAGGGGAGGCCCCTAGGCGACTGTGTGGGCCAAGCCAGGCGGGGCCAGCTGCCTCAGTCAGACCTCATTCGCGGCTCCAGAGCTCAGGGGGGCAGCTGGCTGCAGACCACCGGCCCCGACTATGGGCGATCAGGAGGGACCAGCACCCCAGGCATAGCCCGCCCGCCGTCCCTAGGTCCCCAGGACACGGGACACAGGCTCTATCTTTGCCGCATTATTGCCTCCAGAGCGCGGGACGGGCCTCGGTTGCGTCCCTAATTGTAAGTGTCCTGAAATACTGCCAGAAACACAACCTTTGAGACGTTTCCTCTCATTTAAATTCTTCCGTGACATTTGCACGGCAGTGAACAGAACAAAGCACCAGTCCCTGTTCGAGCGCAGAAGGGGGAGGAGGAAGGAAGGGCCCGCGCCCAGGGCCAGAGAGGGGCCGCACAGGGACCAGGCACGCGGGGGCGGCGGAGTGGGGCGCCCGGCTGGGGCTCACTCGGCCCGGCAGCCCCGGAGGGGAACCAGTCAACCCCATTCCTCGGGAGGGAAACAGGCTCAGAGGGCCCGGTGGTCAAGGGCGCACAGCTGGGGAGGTAGTTAAAGCTCATTCTTGCAGGGCCTGCTGTCCGGCAGGAGCACGATTCGGATTCAGATACGCAGAATCCAAAGGGCGGACGTGACCGCCTGCCCCGGGGCTTGGCACACCAGCTCACTGACTCCCCTCAGGTACTGGGGCCAGTGCCTCCCGCCTGGAACGCAGTCAGCTCTTTGCTCCGGTGCAGGGAGGGGACGGGCCTGACCCACCCCGGCCGGCCCTGTGGCCTCAGGCCGGCTCCCCCACAGACAAGATGGAGAAGCCCCCGCCCGAGGACGGCTGCTGGCCCAGATCCATTCAGGGTCAGAGAGCCACCCGTCCCACGACAGCTGTGTCTAACGGTGATGCTCGGGGTGCCCGAGACCCCCAGTGAGGGGTTCTCTCAGCCAGCGGGGCCTCCCCCGTGACAGCAATGTGTCTTCTCAGAGTATTTGGGATCTTGTGTATCTGCAGAAGGGGGGCTTCTCCCAGGGTCACGGCCCCAGGGAAGAGTAGGGTGCAGCCAGCGCTCCCGTGGGAGCTCAGGGGCTGGGGCAGCCACAGACGGCTCTCTGCGTGGCCCTCCCGCTCTTGACCGGGATCTGGGGCAGGCTCCCCCGAGCGTCTGCCCCTCCCTCGGGCTCTGGGCCGGGGGCCAGCCACAGCTCAGCCACCGGCCCACAGACCCACGGCCCTCGGCCTGGGCAGCACGGGAAGGTCACCAGCGACCGTCCCACAGCCTGGGCTCCCTCTCAGATGCCGGCACTGCGTGTGGTTAAAGCTCCTGGGGCCTGGAGGAGCACCAGGGGGGTCGCAGGGGTCCCCCCTGAGCCACCGACCTGGGTCCTGGCACATGAACTGCCCTGCTGTCACCCTAGGCCTCCGTGTCCAGCCTGGACCGGCCCGGGCTTTGAGATGCCCAGGTTCTGGGTCTTCTCCGATGGGCAGCCCGGGAGCACATCCTCAGAGCTCCGGAAGCAACTGTCAAAAAACTTTTTCCGGGACAGTGACTCATGAGAAGAGGGGAGGCGTCTTCAGTGCCCCGTTGGACAAGCCGGTGACAGTGAGGAAGGGGCGATGCCCCTCATTCCACAGCCCACTGTGGGCTGTGAACGTGCCCACAGTGTGTGGCAGGCCCAGCAGGACACGGGAGAGGGACCCAGGCTGGCTCGTAGGGCCTCACAGGGCGCTACTGAGACCTTGGGAGCCTCTGGGGAGTTTGGGACAGGACGAGGGACGTGATCTGACCCTGGTACTGACCGGGACCCCTTGGGACTCTGTTGGAAATGACCGGAAGGGTACCGTGGGTGCCAGGAGGCCCTGAGAGGCTGCAGATGCTGACAGCAGCATGGACAGCGTGGACAGGGAAGGCACAAACAGGGCAGGAGGGGCCGCCTCTGGGTCTCCCGTGAAGACACAACCCAGCCCACAGGGCCTGTCCACAGATCAGATGCAGGGGTTTGGGGGTTCCGGGCAGCGCTCCGGCTCCCGAGTGTCTGGAAGGAGGAAGGACAGAACTGTGGACGGCACACGCAAGGTCTGTGGGAGGAGCTGGTGGGGACAGGCTGTGGGGCCCAGGACGGGGATGCTGCACCTGTGTGCCCGTGAGCCCCCGGCAGAGGCGGTGGGGGCCGCATGTGGGGGTCCTAGAGGCAGGCCTGGCGCAACATGGACACGAGGGAGCCGGGGTGGACTCGGGGCTCAGAGGGAGCTGGGGCGGAGCCGGGGGTGGCGCGCAGGCCTCGGGTCGCAGCTGACGCTGGCCCGGCCGGGGGGCGCCCCGCAGGGCCGGGTCAGCAGCTCCGGAGGCAGGACGAGGCCTCGGGCAGGACCCCGAGCCTGGGCTCTCCCCAGTGGCCAGGGCGGGCTGCCAGCCGGGCAGGAGGGGGGCTGGGCCCGTCTCAGGCCCAGCGGGTCCTTCCCAAAGCTGCATTCCGGAACGCCGGTTCCCAGGCCCCGGCGAGCAGGAGGGGTGCGCACTTGTTTTCCCTTCCTTCGATACAATTATAGATTAATTAGCTCTCACCAGGCGATATCTGACCTACATCGGTGCCTCTGTAAGACGCGGAGCCGGGAGAAAGGAGCACCGGCTATATAAAGACAAGCGATCTATTTTAGAAGAGGCCTGTGTGTGGAGAGTCAGCTGTTCCGCGGCCCTGTTACATAAGGCTTATTTAAAGGCGGCGGGCGCTCTCGCTGCGCGCAAGTCACGGCTCGGTAGGTCCGAGCGTGGGGCTGATCGCCCGGTGGAGTCTGGACTGACCGTCGGGGCTCTGGCGGGAGAGCGGCCTGCCCGGGCACACGGAGGCCACGGGCGCGGCCTCACCTCCCCGTCCGAGCACCGGCCGCGCTGTGTTTAACCGTGGGAGCCTCTAGGCCAGGGGCCGCCTCTCCGAGCCGGCGTCCCCCAACACCGGGGAGAGCCCGGGGTGCGGGAGGCGTCACCGTCACCGCGGAGAATGAAGCGTGCTAACCATTGCTATAGGCAGGTGCTAATCTCCCCTGATGGCCTGGCCCCTGAGAGGTGGGCCACCTCAGAGACCCCCACGCTGACCCGCCTCCTGGAACTTGTGCCCCGGGGTCATTCCCTCCCCTCGACGTGGCCGGACTGCTTGGCTCACAACTGGCTTCCAGGCAACAGAAGGGGCAGAAGCGACTTTCCCGAGACGCCCTGCACGTGGTCCCTGCGCGTGCCCTCTCCCTCTGTGCTGCGGGGCCAGGGGCAGAGGCCTGCCAACGACCACACAAGTGAGCTTGGATGCTGACCGCCCCAGCCAGGCCCCCCTCAGATGAGACCACAGCCCCGGACGGACGGCAGCCTGACAGCAGCCCCCGCAGGGGTCCCGGGGAGGCCATGCCCGCCTTTCCGGCCCACGGACGCCGAGGGAGCATAAGCCGTGCTGTGTCGAGCCCCCGGGCTGTGGGGTAACTGGGTCCACAGCAATCGATTTTGAGTACACGGCCTCATTTTCGAACTGGGGGCATGGACACCCCGAGACGTTGACTCAGCTCAGGTCACACCACGTGGCCAAGCCCAATTCAAATTCAGATTCTAGAGTATGCTCTGGCCTCCCTGCTCTCCCCACACCTCGCCCCTGCCCTCGGCAGCACCAGCAGAGACCTGCCCTACCCGCCCCCCTCTGCCCGGGGATCACACCTGCCCCGCCCCCTCCACCCAGGGTCACACCTGCCCCGCCCCCTCCACCCAGGGTCACACCTGTCCCGCTCCAGGCCAGAAGACGGGCCAGCCATTCCTTCACCTCCCTGAGCCTCTGCCTCACCTGGAAAATGGGAGGGGACAAAACAACAGCTCCCCAGGCCCATGAGGCCCCAGCCCAAGGCCCCGAGGGGCCAAATGGCCCTGCAGAGGACGAGGCAGGACAAGTACACCACTCACAGGCTGTGGGTACAGTGGTCCCCTCCCTGGTGGCCCCGGCCTGGTGGCCCCGTCCGGGTGACCCTGTCCCAGTGGCCCTGTCCCGGTGGCTGTGTCCCAGTGGCCCCGTCCCAGTGGCCCTGGCCTGGGGGCTCGCGGGGCTGGGGGCCACGCGGGGCTGGCAGAGGTGGTGGGGTCCGACGGCGGGCCCCCTGCCTGTGGGCTCGCTGGAAGTCAGCACCCACATTCTCTCGCCCCGTATTGTGCACTCCTTCAGCCACAGTCCATGCCGCTGCTCCGGGCACTGGGACCGCAGCAAACAGCAAAGTGCTGCCTTGTGGACACCATGGTCCGGGGAGTGACAGGCCGCGGAATGCACGTGCACGTCGGGGAGCGAACAGCATCTCAGAGGCAGCAGCGGTGGACGCGGGGCTTTTCGGTGACGGACCGGCAGGTGCTCTCTGTTACCCCCCACCCGCTACAGGAAGTGACTCGGACCAGTAGGTCCTGATAAGAGGATCCCTTTGCCTCGTCCCCTCATCTTCCTGGTTATTTCCAGCAGGGCCCCAGCTGAGAGGCTCCCGGGGCCACGGCCACAGGCCGGAATGAAATAACACGGGTTTGTTTTCACTGTGTTTCCATCCATTCGTGGAGAAGGGGAGAAACCCAAGGTCTTTCCATGTGTAGACAGGGTGGAAGCACCCCCAGGTGATAGAAAAACACATTGTAGGAACGATGCGAGGTCTTTGCGTATCTGTGAAGACCGTGGGGACAGGTGTGGGCCACTGGGAGCGAGGGAGCTTGGAGGTATGGCCCCTGGGACGGGAAGAGCTCTGTGCTGTCCGCTGCCCGAGGGCACGGCTGGGGGAGGGGCCTCCCAGCTCCCAGACCTGCCCGGGCACCCAGCCTGGTACAGGCTGGGCCCCCGGATCCCGGCCAACGCCCCCGGACGGAGGCTGGCTGCCCCCTTCCTAACGCAGCCTGAGAACCAGCTCTCCTCCCCCCACCTCCCTTGTTCCCACTGCCTCCTCTCCTCTCCCTTGCGGCAACTATACTTAGGTATCCCTCTAGCACGGCACTCGGCGACACCGTGTTTGGGTGTTACACACGCCACGCAAGCCAGAAGGGGACGGCCGGGGACGTTAAGTCGCTTGCCCGAGATGCACACCAAGAAGCAGAAGCAATGTCTGTGCCCACACCCCCAGGCTGCCGACCCCCGCCCTTTCCAGGCCCGCCTCCAGCACAAGCCCGGGCACAGACTCCGAACCCCCAGGTGGTGAATCCCCGCCTCCGACCACCCTGGAGAGGTAAACGGAGGCCAAAGTTCGATTCAAATCGGGCAGCATCCGGTCCAGCCGACGGCGCGGGGCTCTGTGGAGCTGGGCAAACTGAAGGACTTTTACGGACGGAGCCAAGAGGAGTGGTTGCTAGCCTACTTGCCTCCAGGGGCTGTTGGGGGTCCATCAGCAGATGACCTAGCCCTTGCTGATCAGACCGGTCCTGGCTGTCTGGCCTAAGGCGCCACCTCTGGGAAACGGCAGGAAGTTAGCCTCGGCTTAGCGATGTGTGGCCTTGGCCTGAGCGACTCCATTTGGGGGTCGGTTGTCTTGCTTTTGACAGTCTGAGCATTGACGGCTTTATAAACTGCCTGCACTCTCCCGCCTAACATGGCAGGGTCGGAAAACCCCTATCGCTGGGGGATTCCTCACCGAGCTTGCTCTGCAGAGTGGAGTCTGGAGATCAGCAGGGCCGGGGGCACCTGGGAGGGGGCCAAGAAATGCAGAATGTCAGGCCCGGGCCCAGATTTGCCCAGGAACAAACTGGATGTTGACCGCACTCTACACGCGGAGGGTAGCTGTGGAGGGCAATGCCTCCTGCCCACTGAGGGTGGGATGCCGGGCACTGGCGGGGAAAAATCGGGAATTCAGGAGGGACCGCCAAGTCGGCTAATATTACGCCTGCTGACGGCTGCCCGCAGTAACGCTGGCTCAGACGGCGAGCCTCTGGCCAGATGGGCCCTGCCCGGGCCCGGGTCTTCCACAGGGTCCCCAGGCCCACAGGCCAAGCCAGGCTGTTGATGGAGTCTGGGCTCCTGGCCAAATATCATTCTGGCTTTGAGAGCACTTGATGTTCCTTCAACATGTTATGCATCCACGTGAATTGCAGAGTGAATCCTTCAAAGCTGTTAAACAGACACACGTGTACACGCACACACGCACACACGCACACACACACACACAAGCTAACCTAGTAGTCAAGATCTGTTTCCAGTCTATCCCCATTTCCACCATACCTGACCCCCGGGCCCAAACGTACTTCCCAGCTTCTCTCCCCTGACTCAGTCCAGAAAGAGCCAGGACTAGATGTTCTAATGTCTGGACTCCAGTTTCGACTCTGCTGTGTGACCATAGGGAAGTTGCTTTGCCTCTCTGGACCAGACCTAAGTACCAAGACTCCTAGAAGCTCAGATTGGAAGGAGTCTTGGGGCTCTCCCGGGTCAGCAACCCTAGCATACCCTAATCCTGTCAACAGCACCTAGTTCGGAAGGCGACCCATGGAATGCTTGAATGCCTCTGGGGATGTGGAGCCAGCCCCCAGATAAAATCAGAGACTTAGCACAGATAACTGAGGCCCCCCAGCTGTGAAATCTGTGATCCTGCCTTTTCCTCCCTCCTCTCCGTTCCCTCTGCCCAGAGAAATATTCTGGCACTGGTGGGTCTCCAAAATACCAAATAAAATCAGGATGACGGGTAAGTGATCAGGGAATTGTTGATTGGGTTTCTTATCCTTTTTTTTTTCCCTTTCTGACACTTCAATTATCTCAGTTATGACTTTTTCATAAAACAGTTCATAGATTGCAGGGGAACAAGTAACCTTTAAGTCTCCCATTTAGCACATTCCAATAATTTCCTAGGAAATGCATTAGAATATCACAGGTGCTCACGTCGTATGACCTACTGCAGGCGCTTGATCAGCAAATTAATGTTGAGGTTAATTCAAACTTTGGGGGAAAGTGCAAACTTGACAAAGATTAATCCAGCCACTCACGGTGACGATCAGGGCAGCCCAGGCAGGCTGCCGGTGCCTTCGACAGGAGAGCAAGCCCGGGAGGCAAGCGAGCCTGCGGTATTTCATCAGAAGTTTCAGTTAGGAGCGGGCATCCCAAGATCGGGTTCCCGGGGTTCAAATTCTGGCTCCAACACTGGCAGACGTGGGATCTTGAGCAAGTGACTGTGCCTTTCCCGACCCCGATCTCTTCATCTGAAATATGGGTAGACAAGAGCATCCATCGGGCTGTGAGAATGAGATGCGTTAATACACAGTGGTATTCGAACCATCATTCACGTAAGGACAATAAGTGTTAGCTTTTGCGATCCCCTGCATCACTACCGTCAGCAGCAACACCATCACCATCATCACCTCAGCGGGTCCTAACAGCACCCCTGCCACCCTGCTGCTGCCTGGCCCACCGGACCCTCGCAGGCCCGGATCCAGGACTCCACCCAAGCCTGCCCGCGTCACAGACCTCAGGCAGCATAGCCCCTCCCCCCGAGTCGTCACCAGCCTGCATCCGTGTACTCATGGCACCTCCCTAACGGCTTGTTTGCAGCCGGCTCTTTCTCCTCCCGGGAAGGGGGCATCCCCAGGACCTAGAACACTGCAGACAGAAGGTGTTCAGGGAAGATTTTGAATAAATTAATTGCTGAAAGAGGGGACGAATGATCCAATGAATGACCCAACGAGCAGTCCCATTGCTTCTCCAAGCGGAAGGCCAGCATGCCTCCCTGCCCACTTCCCTACCTGGGAGAGGAAGGAGCCTGGACCCGATGTCACCGGAGTCTGAAGCTGCCCACATGCTGTCGCCTCTCCACTTTACTCAGGCAGACAACAGCCCGAGGAGACTATTTTACAGATAAGGAAAAGGAGCTCCTGGGGGTCAGGCGTCCGGGGACCAGGGCTCAAGCCCATTACTAGTAAATGGCAGAGAAAGGTTTTCCTGAATCAAAGCTGTTCCTTCTCTACCTTAACGCCCCTTCCCCTCCCTCCCCTAAATCTAAGAGCCAGGAGTCACAATCAGGATAAAGGACGTCTGTCCCCTGCTCTCCTGCCCTCCTCATGTGCCACGGTCTCACTTCTGTGGGCTCTGAGAGGCAGGACTGTGTCCTCATCCCTGGTCACCAGCACGGAACCTGCACACAGCAGGTGCATAACTAAATCTCAGATGGGGTCTCTTGAATTGCCAAACCCGGGACAGGATAGGGACAGTGGCCATTGGGGTGGGACGCCCCACGTCCCCAGATGCAGGGGTGCAGAGTGGCGATGGTCTCCTGCACTCACCCTGGACAGGCTGCATCCCAGCTGTGCAGATGGGCAAAGGTGCTGGCACCCAGAATCCTGGCAGAGGAAGGGAGCCCGAGGTGTGGAGAAGTATCAGGAAGGTCTGGGAAGGGCCAGGGCAAAGGGGCAGAGCCCAAAACCCTACCTGGGTTCCCTGGTGCCCGGAGGCCTGGCCCGTGCAAGGCTCAAGGTTCGGCTTCCTCCAGGCCAGGGTGAGCCCGTCAGCAGGACACTCTCCAGAGATGGGTGTGGGACAGTTTCCCCTGGGGCACAGGGTGAGGAGCTTCTGGGGTTCCCTGCACCCCAAAATTATGAGTCTTCACTAACAATTGCCCACAGAGCTGTAAGCCCCTGGACAGGGAGGAGCTTCTCACAGTGTGCCCTTGATCCTGGGGACCCTGTGACTGAACGGATTCTGATTCTGTGGGTCCACGGTGGCCAGGCTCCCGGGTGACGCGGCCGCTGCAGGGCCCAGAACCGCACAGACCGGCAAGGCCTGGTCCCAGGGGAGCAGGGCCAGCACACAGGACCCCCAGGGAGAGCAAGCTGGTGGGATTAGTGGGCCACAGGGGACAGAGGGGGACTCTGCTGCATCTTGAGAGCATGGGGCAGGGGCAGATGTCCAGAGACCCTATGGCCCATTACCTCCTAGGGACACAGGCCCTCAGGGGACTGCTGGCTGGGGCTGGGAGCTCCTGGGGCCCTGCAGTTGTGGGGAGGGCGGAGTCCCCACACGAGCAGCAGAGGCAGCAGTGGGCCGCATGTTCACCACCGCAGGCCCCAGGAGGCGCAGGGCTCCCCATCATCAGGACAGTTTAAACTTGACCTCGCTCTTGGCCATGACTTGGGAGAAGGGCTCAAAGGTCTGATGGGGGTTGGGCTGGGCTCCCGCAGGACCACTAGGCCGGGAGGGGCCGGCCGAGGCCCCCATTGCGTTGGACCCAAGAAGGTGTTTCCCCAGCTCGGGCTCTCCAGCCGCCGCCTGGTGCAGACTCCCTCCGCTCCTCTCCCTCGGGGCTGGTTCCAGGAGCATCTCACGGGGGCTGGTGGGGGGGTGGGAGCACAGAGCTCACAGGAGACTCCAGGGGGGAGGCGGGGGGAGGAAGAGCATTTCTAGCCAGTAAGTGGTATCAGTTCCGGAGAAAAACCTACCAAGTTGGGACGGAGGCCCAGGAACCAGTGACAGCCGGGGGGTGCGTCCAGCTCCCCCAAGGGGCGTCTCCAGGAAGGACTTGAGGGCCTGGGGCAGAGACCCTGAGCAGAAGCGCGGCCGGGACCAGAGAGCAGAGGGCGGCTGGAGACGAGACTCCGCCACCGTCCGTTCATTCCTCAGCAAGTCAGAGCAACACGTCGTCGCCCCTACAAGTCCAGGCAGGTTCGCGGTTAGAAAACACGGCAGGCGGCCTGCCGGCCGGTGTTTGAGCAAGGGACCCGGGGACACCCGGCCGTGCCCCAGCCCAGTCACCCCGAGGGGCTCGCGGAGGGGCTGTGCCCCTAGAGAGGCAAAGACAGCAAAGGGCCCGCTCAGGCTTAGTCAGCTTTGTGCCTGGACCCCCTGCTCGGGACATGTGTCCGGCTAGCCCCATGGGCCCGGTGAGAGGCCAGGTGCCCAAGAGGATGCGGGCAAAGAGCAGCCACACCCACACACCGCGCCCTCCGCACACTAACCCGATCCTCCCACGAAGGAAGCTCCTCCTGGTCCCAGACAGGGCAGGCGCACTGGCTTTGCTCTCTGGGTGGGAGGTGGGGCCTGCCTGTCCGTGCTCTAGGCCCTTGGTGACACAGACCGTGAGGCAAGCCACCTGGGGGACATGCCGGCTGCCTCCTGACCCACAGTTAGCCCCACACGCAGGCCCCAGATCCACCCGGCCTCCCCTCCAGGCTCCCCGGACCCCGCCTGTGGTCAAATCGCCACCATCAGCAGGGAGGTATCCCCACTCAGAGATCAAAGGGACAGCACGTGCCCTGGACCCACAGCCGCTGGGAATGGCGGCTCCCGGAGCAGGGCCTGGGCGCATGGACCAGCCCCGTCGCGGCTCTGCCCGCAGCCTCCCCGCCCGTGTGCACCCACGGCCTCGGGTTCTGAGTCCAGCCTCCCACCCAGGGCCACGCGCTCAGCAGGGGCAGCCAGGATTTGCCCTGCCCTGTCCAGCAGGGCAGCCCAGAGAACCTAGCCAGGCATCTGACGTCAGCACCAGCACCATCCAGGCAGGGCCGAGGGGGCAGGGCCGAGGGGGCAGGGCCGAGGGGGCAGGGCCGTGGGGCAGAGTCGGGGACGGTGTGGCCTCCAGGCCAGGACTCGACCTGCTCCCTCGGGAGAGAAGGCCATCAGCAGGGCGCTGGGGCCTCAGTGGGCTCACCTTGGCTGACCGGGCCAGGATTCCAGCCCCGCGTGGACACTGCCACCACCCTAAGGCAGGGTGGCCCGTCAGGCCCCGGCTGTGGCTTCCCCCTCCACGTCTGGTCACGTTGACCTTTTGCAGAATATCCCCTCCTCCCTTCCCTGGTCCCTCCGCACCTCTTCCCAGCTCCGAGCTCCTGCTGGTCTGGCAGCCCAAGCGGCTCTTTCGGCTCTAAGAGGGGACGGACGTAAAGTGCGGCTGACGACGGGCCCTCGTCAGTGCACGGACCGGAGGGTTCCCGGCAGACGGGCGTTCGGCTGGATTTTGACGGATGTGTAGGAGTTCACCAGCTGGTCAGAGGGCCAGTGAGAAGCATTTTGAGTGTGGAAAGTGGGGGGAAGGAGAGGGACCAGCAAGGCTCACGTGAAGAGTCAGGGCCGGGGAGGCCTGGGAGGTGACTGAGTCCCCGTAGGCGTCGGGCACAAGGCTCCGGACTCTCACCGGCAGGAGCGCAAAGGGGACCTCAGAGGTCTGGGAGGGGCAGGGTCACCTGGCCGCTGCTGCCGGATCTGGCCGGACCCTGGTCCCGTCGGGCCCGCCAGGGCTGCCAGGAGGAGGGCAATGGATAGGGCCATTCAGGAGGCAAAAATAAATGGAATACTTATTTTTGGTGCTTTTTATAGATTCAAAGTCACTTTGTTAGCTTAAGAACATAAAAATGTATAATGCATGGCTTGATTTGTTCATAAAATTACCATGTTTTGGTCTATTTAGAGAGAAGGCCAGAGGGAGGGGGCCGCGTGGGAGGAGACTGCTTTCTCCAAGGATTTGTTTAACTCACTTTTTTCAGGTCTTTGCTGCAACGGCAACCTGTCATCTGGGTTACGCTGCAGCGTGTCAGGGGTCAGAGGTGGGAGGTCAGCCCGGTGGGTGAGCCACAGCCCCTGGTCCCGGCCAATATGGGGGTCGGAGGAGGGACACCTCTCAGAAGGAGTCTGGGGAAGACAGATGGCCAGCTATCCCAGGGAGTGGGGGGGGGGGCGGGCTCCTGCCGAGGGACCAGCCCCTCCCACAAGCCCCGGGGCGGTGGCCTTGGTGCCTGCTCATACGCTGGGGACAGCCAGGCACTCCGGGCCTCTGCTTGATTTTCCCACCTGGAACCCACTCTCCCTGGGGAGGCTCCTTGCCCCACACCCTCCCCAGTCCTGCTCTGAAGGCCATCCCTCGCCTGCCCGTTGGCTCCTTTCCTGGGGGTTGTGTCTGATGGCCCGGGGAACCCCTGCTGCCCCGCCCAGGACCTGCCTCAGAAAGGGGCCACCACGCGTTTGTTGAGTTACTTGATGACGGGCCTCTGGCTCTTGGCCCAAAGCCCCAGCCAGGAGGGCCCGCGCTAGGGTCCGGCTCCTCGGCTCCGGCTGGGGGCCCGAAGGCGGAGCAGGAATGAGAACAGTCTCCTCGCACCCCCCCCCCCGCCCCGAGTAGTTTCGGTGGCGGAAGTGATGTCTATTGCTGAGCACGTGTGCTTATGAAGACATGTGACCCCTCAGCAGAGCCCGGGGATGCCCGCGTTGCACACGTGGGGACTCGGGCGCAGGGAGGTGGCAGGGCTGTGCCCGGGGTCACGGCCGCACAGGGGCAAGGCCTGGATTTAAGCCCAGGCTCCCTGAGGGCCCGCTGCACTGCCTGCCCCAGGGGAAGGGGAAGGGTAGGGCCTCTGACGTGGGTGGGGCGGGGGCCTGGGAGACGGCCGGGGACGGGTCGTGCCCTGCCGCCTCCTGGAAACGGAAGGTCAGCTGGATACTGAAGCGGCCGTCCCCTCGTCCGCACCAGGGCCGACCAGCCAGGGCCCCCAGGCCTGCCGGGAAAACGTGCTGACCCTCGCTGCCCCGTGTGAGGGTGGCCGCTGGAGTGGGTCCACACGCACACCGCAGCGGCCGGTAAGGACCCCAGGGGCAGGTGAGGGATGGTCTGCAGGGCAGGACTGGGGAGGCTGTGGGGCAAGGACCCTCCCCAAGGCAGTGACAGCGGCAGCAATGGGAGCCCCTGTGCCAAGTGTTCTCCAGGTGAGAACGTTCATAAATTTTGGTAAAGTTTATTGATTTTTGAGAGACAGGGAGCGAGAGAGAGAGACAGAGCCTAGTGGGGGAGGGGCAGAGCGAGGGAGACCCAGAATCCGAAGCAGCTCCAGGCTCCGAGCTGTCAGCACAGAGCCCGACGCGGGGCTCGAACCCACGAACAGCGAGATCACGACCGGAGCCAAGGTCGGACGCCCAACCGCTGAACCACCCGGGCGCCACTGTTGAGCAACCATTATTTTGTTCTGGTTTTTCGGGGAGCTGTGACTCAGTGGGGCTCTTGCCTGCACAACCCACCGACAGGGGCGGGTCACGTCCCCACGTCCAGCCCCACGATACGTGAGCACCGTCTACAGACACCAGCGAGGGAGTGCCTGTCTCGGCCTCCCCGGGACCTGGGGCTCTCCGAGGAAGGGGCAACCCCCCCCCCAGCCCCTGGGACCCCACTGGTCGGGAAAAGCAAGCCAGCGCCCGGGGCACCATCAGCTCCTCGGAAGAGGGAAGGGTTATTAAGCAGAAGAGCCATAAATGTTGTATTCTGCTGGGTGTCCTGCCGGCCCGGAGAAGATCGATTATTTCTGGTTTATGGACAGCTTACCCGCGAATGTTGCCGGAGCCCGTGACGCCCCATTGGTTTGTCTCTGCCTCTCCCGCCCCGGGACGGGCGTCAGGAGCCTGGAGTGCTGTGATGGATGGCACCGGCCAGTGCTCCCGCCGAGGCCAGAGTCCGCTCTGCGTCTGCAGGCCGCCCCGGGGCCTCACGCGGTGCCGCAGGTGATCACGGGGGCACTGCCAGGCAAGAGGGCTGGGGCCCGGGCTCTGCCTCTCGAGCGCTGTGTGGCCCCGGACAAACGTCCTGGCCTCTCTGGGCCCCTGTGTGTGACTACTCTCTTGCCCCCCTGCCTGGGCTGAGGGTCCGTACAAAAATGGGGCGCCGTGCGTGAGCCTCGCCATCGATGCAAACTCCCCACGGGCCGACCGTTCGATCCAGAACCTTCCGTGCCTGTGCTCACCTCACCCCCAGGCAACTCCGCAAGGCTGCCCACGTGCCCGAGCACAAGCGACCCCACGGTGGACTCAGGCCCGGACTCCGCGTGTCTCTGAGACTCGCTTCCTTTACGTGTCAGGTGGCATGTAGGGCAGGAGGGTCGTCGCTGGGCCCATAACCCAAGTGCCGGTTCAATGTCATCACCCCCAGGCAGGGTCACGGAAGGGGAGGCACGGAAGGACCACGTGGTCAGCTCCACCCCAGCGGACGCAGCCTGTCTTCCTGCCCAGGAGCTGGGGCGGCCCCTGCCCACCGGGGCTCCCAGTCACGAGGACCCGGCTGCTTCCAGGCACGAGGCGAGTCCCCCGTGAACGCTGGTCCCTCTCCCCTGCCGGCTCTGTCCTCTGCCCAGTCCTGCTCTCCCTCTCCCCGCTGCCCCTGCCCTGTGAGAGGCTCTGATCCCGCGGGATTCCTGGCACTTCCCAGGGGCTCCAGGCCACGCTTCTCGGGGACGGAGGGAGGGGCCGCCAGCCCTCTGGGGACAGGGCCGTTTTGGCACCTGCTAATTGGGAGGCCTGGGTTTGAACCCACATTTTCCGCAGGCTGAAGGAGCCTCCGCACTGATTCTGGAAGAGGCCAGATTCCTCCTTCCACGTTTCCAGCCCTGCCCCCCCTTCCCTGGAGCCCTTATTCTACAACAGGACCGAACCACCCGTTATTTAATAAAATTGTCAGAACAACTGATCTGTGCGACATACACAGCTCTCTCTCTCTCCCTCTCTCCTTTCTTTCCAGATTCGATAAACCCTGAGAGTGTTCCAAGAAGCCAGGAAAGTGATAGGAGGCATCAGTCACACGTGAGATAACGTGGCCATGCAGCACCCGAGCCCAGTGCGGGGAAGCCCCCCCTAGAAGAGGTCAGACCGCTACTCTGGGCAGGGGAACTGGCTGCACGCAAGGGCAGCAGCTCACAGGGAGGACAGGGCAGTGGAAGAAGCTTTGGAGGATGGATGCAATCCGGGGAGGCTTCCTGGAGGAGGAAACATCAGCACTGGGTCTTGAAGCACGAACAGGAGAGTTTGCCTGTGGGAAAGGGCTGGGAGGGACTTGCCTGCCAGAGGAACACTGAGTGTGCACGGCCACAGGCAGGACAGCAGGGGCTATGGGACGATCCTTGGTGGCCGAGTGTGAGGCACCTGGGGGGCCAGGTCAAGGCCACAAACTGGATGTGGATGTGAGGTCCTTGATGTTGGTGGCCCTGAGATCACTCAACGGCCACAGGATTTCAGGAGAGGGGTTGCTCTTAACCACAGGCCCTGGGCCCTTCACCCCCTGAGGGCGAAGGCATGATGGCAAGCCTTCTCCTAACTCGTTGCCTGGAGGGCTTCACTCCCCACCCACAGGGCTATCTGGGTGGACCCTGTCCCTTCCGCACATCTTCAGCGTCTCCTGTCCCCACACTTTAGGGCCCTGAATGGGTGACAGTCCTGGATTCCTGGGTGAGTCCTAGCAGTCACAAGGGTCCTGGGGGGGGGGGGGGGGGGGGGGGAGAAGGCCCGCCCACACGAGCAGATGTGGCCACAGACCAGGAAGGCAGGCGCCTGCAGGAGCCAGGAGAGGCAAGGAGCGGGTTCCCCCGGAGCCTCTCGGAGGAAGCAGCCCCCTGGCCACGGGGGGGTTTAGCCCCTCACCCCCAGGCTGGAGCTCTGGACCGGCCGCGGCCGCGCAAAACTCACGCAGGGCGCCGGCTCCCAGCCGCAAACCTCAGCGCCCCTCCTTAACCTGGCTTCTCCCCACCAAACGTCGCGGCCCCAGGATTTGAGGAGGACCCCTGCCCCGGCTGACACACGGCCCGGGGGCGGCGACATCTCCCTTCCACGCCAAACAGGGCCCGGGGCTCCCGTCAAGGCCTCGGTGGCCACATTACCGGCAATGGCTGGGTGTTTTATGCCGAACATTAAAGATATTTTACACGGGAGATTTACTACAGAACATTAAGAACCATTGAGATCACTCATATCAATTGAAGATACAGTAATTGAACCCCATAAAGATTACTGAGAAGCTGGGGCAGCTCTGAGGAGAGATGCGCACAGAGATAAACTGGGCCCCTCCCCCCTCACCACCCCCCCCCCCCCAGCCCCCAGATGCACTCCTTCCAGAAACGCAGGGGCCGCTCCCCGGGGGCTGCGGCGGAGACCGGGGCACGGACAGGTGGGCCTGAGGCCGCTGGTCTCAGAGGGCCTGAGAGGTCCGGAAGTTTCTGTGCATTTCAGATATGTGGCTAATGGAGAGAGCAAAGGGCCCGAGACATTAGCAATTTCATTTCATGTGGCCAGAGTATCTCACTCTGTCACAGGGCGGTGCCCCATGCCCTGACCCTGGTCAGACCCTGAGTCCCGACCTGGTCATAAAATGAACCCTGACTTTCTTGCCCAGGAGAGTCCTGATCCCAGGGGTGGAGAGCCCCTCACCCACTCATTCACCAGCCCCTCCCCCAGCGCCCCGTGTGCCCGGCCCCGGCTGCCTCTGTGCGTCTCATGCAGGGTCCCTGCCCTCGGCGAGTTTGAGTGGTGGTGGGGGGTGGCAGGGAGAGACCGCTGTGGTCGCCCAAGTGTTGAGACACAGTCCCTGGTGCACCTCCATGGGGGGCAGGGAGCCCCCCCCCTCACCTCCCACGCCCCGGCCACCAACTCTGACCCCAGGGCCCTCCAGCTTTGGCTGCCCCTATTTGGGGCCCTCAAGCGAACCGAAGTCCTGCTCCTGGATGTCTCCTCCCTGGTGCTCTGTGCGGGGTCCCTGTCCTAGTCTGAAGTGTGTATAAGCCGAGGTCATTCAGGCCAAGCCCTGGGGCTGAGCCCAGGCCCCGCTGCGGGTCCTCACCCCTGCTGCCCCCCAGCCTAGTTCAGAAAAGCTGAGTGGGAAGGAAGGTGCACCAGTCAGTCTGTCTGGCTTCAAACCCCTGGTCTGGCCCTTCTGCGTGTGACACCAGAGCAAGTCACTTAACCTCCCTGAGCCTGGCTCTCCCCTGCAGCCCGGGATGATGATCCATCGGATTCCCGGGGCAGGGGGTGGGGGTGAGCATCATCGCAGGGGACCCAGGTAACCCCTCAGCAAGTCCCTGGGACACGCAGCCCTCGTGAGCTGGGCTCTGGGCCCAGGTCCAGCGGCAGTGACCACGGTGGGTGAGCGGCCGCTGCCCCCGCCGCCCTGCCAGGTTCGTAGACCTGCCCCAGTCCCCTCAAGCCGACGCCCAGCCAGGCTGCCTGCACCATCTCCTGTATTTCATTTACAGGCTGGTCTGCTGCCTGATTCATAACCGATCTGTCACCCTGAGGGATCGATGCATTCCTGGGGAATCACATACATAACACCTGGTGTGTAATTGGATTTGGGCTTCCTGGCATCTCGGTGCGGTTCAGGGCCCCTCCCCGCTCCCAGCCCGGGGCACGGATCCCTCCTGGCCCTGGCGCACCTGAATGGGGTGTGATCCCAGCAGCAGGGCACAGGAATGTGATCTCGAGGACAAGGGCAGGCCGGTCAAGGGACCAGTCGCGTCGGTGACTGGAGGTCACCCTGGAGGTCCCGCCTCTCTCTTTGACCTCACTTGGAAGGGCCTCAGAGGCCAGCCCCCCAGGCCCGAGGGCGCAGGGGACAGTACTGGCCGAGTACCTACCTACGTTGGCTCGGGTCATCTGCTCAAAACTCCTACGGAAAACTATCATTTTCCCATCTTATGGATAAGGACCCCGAAGTTGAAACGCCAGCTTCCCCGAGGCTGAAGTGCTGGCTGTGAGCCCGTGTCAGGGCCCCGGGGCCTGCCCCCTGCAGGGGTGCAGCCGTGCCCGCAGGCGCTCTCCCAGCCCCCAGTCCGTGGGGCTTGCTCGTTCCCCGGCCCAGCACCCCTGCCGACATCACCTGCAGCAGCTGCAACGAGGCCAGGCCCTCCCCTCCCCCAGATCTTTCTGGAAGGCTGTGGGGCTGGCCTCCCAGGGTCAGGCTCAGCACAGGGCTCCCGCTCGGGGCCCTCCCCTTCCTCACACTCCAGTTAATGATTCTTCCTTTCACAGACGGGGCGCACAGGATGATAACGGCATCTTGGCTGCTACAAAGATCTATATCCCAAAATAGCAAAAAAATCCCCATCGTGCAAGAATTTTTCAGGCCGAGGCCGTGCAGGATGGAGTTATCGGGCTGTGTTTCCACAGGTTCCTGATTTATGGACACACCTAGCCCTGGGGACCGCCAAATAAATCTGCTCGGAGACCCGGGAAGCCATTCCCCTCCCGGGATGCACCAGGGTGGGGAAGGCTCCAGGGGACAGAGACCAGACTCTGGGCCTGCTCGGCCACGGTCCCTGTCCTTGGTTTCCCCATCCATCACAGGCAGGTGACTGACCCCTGCCCCACAGTAGTGTAAGGGTCAGGCCACATCTGGACATCTGTAAAGGGCCACACAGATGTCCCTCATCCACAACCCACATCACAAATGAGAAACTGAGGCCCAGACAGGGACATGAACTGCCCCAGGTCTCCCAGGGCGGGCCAGCGTGGAGCCAGGACGCTGTTCCCTCAGGCTTTGAGAACCGCCCTGGTCACACAAACGTGTGCACACACAGGCACAAAGAGACACACACACACACACACACCCAGAGAACAGTTTTGTTTCATGTTTAGGGGAGTGGCCATGCGGTCATGGCCTCTTGTTCCCTGGTGGCCTGGCCTGCAGGGTCACCCCCTGGCCATCTGGGTGCCGAGGTCCCCCCACGCCTCCCACAGGACATGCTGGGACAGGGTGTGGGGCTCAGCCAGAGAGGCGTCTGCACAGCCACCCTGCCCTGGGCTCCAAGGCTTCCCAGACGCGGGCACTGGGCAAGTCCACACTCTGTCCCATCCCTCTGACCCTCTGTTTCCCGTCTGGAAAGCAGAGGTGGTGACGATGTCCACCTGCACACCGAGGTGGCCTCTGCCAGCCCCCAGGCACGGAGCCCAGAGCGGACAGTCCCGCTGGAGGTGACAGTCCCGCTGGAGGTGACGGGGGAGGGTGATGGGCAGAGGAAGCCCCTCTCAGAGCAGCTGTGCGTCACAACAGGAGAGGCTCTCCAGGCAGGACAACACAAGGATCGGGGTGGGGGCGGGGGGGACAGGAGGGCCACAGAAGGCCCGATCCAGCACCGCGTGCAGTCCTTCTTCCTGATCCTACTCACAGAACGTCACAGCCGCAGGACCCCACGACCTCCGGCCCACCTTGCAGATGTGGAAACTGAGGCCCAGAGAGGAGAAGAGCTTTGCTCAGGAATACCCAGCAGAAGCAGAGCCCTCAGAGCTGAAAATGCCTCTCGCCCGCCTCCCTCCTGCAGGGGGACCCAGGAGCAGCACTGGGCAGGACAGGATCCCCGCCTCCCCTGGTGGCCTAGTGCCAGCCCGCGGGGCCTGAGCGGTGATGGGGGAGCCCCCTGGGGAGACGGGTTTTATGGGGACCGCAGATCACAAGGGGTGGCAGTCTGGAAGGGAGGACACAGGGAAGGAGACGCCGAGGCCGCGGCAGCTCCGGGAGCACAGCCTCTGTGAACTGTGGCAATTCGTTATCCTTCTTCAGTTGATGAGGATGAACTCCAGGACAATTAATCTCGGAATGACTGACGGAGGAGAACGTTAAGAGAAAAATAAATTAAAAAGAAATCCATTCACGCTGTAATTGTAATACCGTATATCATAGTCAATTGAATCTCAAATACATGCTGGTCCCTTGTCAATTGATTTTAGCGAGTAAACAATTTGGGTATTTAAATTGGAAACTCACAGGGGAAGGGAGCAGGGATTTGGTGAAAGGGAGAACTGAAGACTTCGGGCCCAAAGTTGGCTCTGAGCCTCCGGTGCTGCTAGACTGAGCCAGCAATTCTGGGCTGGAAAGAGGTCACTTGCTCCTGCCCTGCCCGAGGCTCACGGGTCACCTCTGGGTATCATCCTAGACCCCAGCCGAAGCACACGGCGACCCGCTCTGTGACACCGCTGTTCCTGTGCCCTTCCACTGCGCCTCCACAACAGATTATGGCTTCTCTGTTTACATGTGTGAATCGGCCTGCACACCGGGAGCTCGTGGTAGGAAGGGGTCCTGGTTTACTTCTTGAAACAAGACCAGGTGGGAGGACATGCGGCTGACAAGAGGATACATAAATGGATACGTGGATGGTGGATGAATGTATGGTGGGTGGATGAATGGATGGATGATGGGTGGATGAATGATGGGTGGATGGGTGGATGGATGGATAGACGGATGGATGGATAGATGGATGAATGAATGATGGGTGGGTGGATGGTTGGGCGGGTATGTGGATGGATGGATGGATGGATGGATGGATAGATGGATGGATGCATGCATGGATAGATACATGGATGGACAGATTAATTGATAGATACATGGATGGATAGATGGATGAATGAACGATGGGTGGGTGGATGGTTGGGTGGTGAGTGGATGGATGGATGGTGGGGGACACATGGATGGATGGGGGGTGGGATGGATGGATAGGTAGGTGGGTGGATGGTTGGGTGGATGAGTGGACAGGCAGATGGATGGATACATGGGTGGATGGACAGATAAAAGAGACTGATGGATATTTTCTGAGCTCTTGAGGACAAGTGGCCACTTCTCTGCAAGAAACTTTGTGCCTGAGACTCTGGAGCCTTCCTCAGCTTCCAACCAAGAAACCCTTTCCGAAGCCAAAAAGAACAAAGCAACGCATGATGCTCAGAGGACCCACTGGTCTCCCCATCACCCAGAGCAACTAGCCTTGAGCACAGTGGAGACCCACCAGGGACCACACAGCATCAGGAGTGGGCGCCATCTTGCAGGACGGGCGTGTGCTGGGGCCCCTTCCCCCACCGTCAGAGCAGATGAAGCTGGTGCCTCTCAAAGTTACACCCTCCGCTAAGTTACATCGTCTCCACCCGGGGACTGCCCATGTTAGTGCCCAAGGGAAGAACGTTCCTGCTGGCGGTCGCGGGCCCGGCTCTGCTGCAGTGGCGGCCACTGTCCACTGCCACTGAGGGCAAAGAAGGCACGGAGGCCGTGACCGGGTGATTGGGCCCGACAGCCCAGAGCAAGAAGGTGGGGGCGAGGCAGAGGCGGACGGAGCCCAGAGGAAGTCCTGGTGCCGTGCGTGTTAACGCGGTCGCCGGCGGAGGATGCCTCGCCCCCCCCCCAGGCAGGACCCCCACGCCGTGAGGCCCTCAGAATGAATACGGAGGAAGAACTTCCAGCCAGCTGAGACCAAAACAAAGGAGAATTGGGGCAGATTGCATCTTCTAAACGCGGTCATTTGACCCCTCCCAGCGAGAGGGCTCGTCTCCTGGCCCTCCCCTGGGACCCGGACAGCCACAGGAGCGCTGCAGAGGGGATGCTGAGACGGGGTCCCGTAAAAGGACACGGTTTCTGCCCCGCTGTCCCTCGGGACGCTCCTGGGGACGCTTGCCCTGGATGTGTGCCAGGCTGCGAGGAAGCCCTGACCACGGGAGGAGCCACGCCCAGCAGCGCCTGGCAGGCATGTGACCGAGCCAGCCATCAGGCGATCCCAGCCCCACAGGCAGGTGGGGGATGCTTGGCACCCGGTCTGTCACGGCAACTGGCCGTTTCCCTTCTTTACTGCGCCGCTCCCCACCCCACCCCCCTCCAGCACCACACGACCCTGAGGGGACTAGTTTGCCACTTAGCACAGGACACTGCGGTCGCCTGGTGACAGCAGTGCCAGCAAGTGTGCTGATTAAGAGCAAAGCCACATGGACGGACCTGAGCACTGCCCCCCCCACGGGAGGGGGAAGGGGTTTTGCTCTCTGTCGTCTGTCGTTTGCTTGTTCACCCAAGTCTATCCTAAACAGAAAGGCTGGAGACACAGTGTCCGCCCTGAGCTGCAGGGCACCCTTGCCTGTGGCCCCGGCAGGGGCTGGCTCGGCTGGGGGCTCTTGCAGACCCACGGCTCACAGCCAGAGGGGCCCAAAGCGCCCGGGGCCAGCTCCTGGGCAGAGGGTCCCCACGGCAGGGTCCTCGTGGGCTCCTTTGGCAAGGAGGGTGCCAGGCGGCCCAGCCAGGGTGGGATAGAGGCTGAGCCCCACACCTCTGCAGCCTGCCCCCCACCCGCCCCCCTGTGATGAAGGCTCTAATCCCCTCCCCCCCTTCATAGCAGAGGAGCTCAGGCTCCCGAGGGAGGGAGGTGTGCGGGGGGCTGCGGGGTTGGGGGGCAGGGAGGTGTGGGCTGACGACGAATGGGGGAGGGAAGGCTCCGGGGCTCTTGAGATGCGATCTGCGACGGCCCCACAACCCCCGGGGCCCCCATGAACCCTGTCCGGCCTGGGAAAGTCCGGCCTCCAGTCTTGCCTGTGCCTCACGGTCCCTCTCTGGGTCCTCCTTCCAGAAGGGGGACGGGGAGGGTCCTTCCACCCCGAGCCGCTGGTTCCACCGGGTCCACGCCGTGCCCACGCCAGACAGGCACCCGCAGGCGTCCCGGCCTCCCTCTGGCTCTTAGCCAACCCCTGCCCCCTGCAGTGCGGGCTGAAGGTCACTCAGACACCTCGCTCGAGAGCTCAGAGGCTGAGTCCCGCCAGCTGGTGGCAGCGGCCGCCTCCATCAGCACTGTCCGCGGTGCCCTCCGCCTGGCCCCGTGCTGCCCTCGGCCCGCTGGCCTGAACTCCTCACCTCAGAACACCTGCTCCCACCAGGGCCACCGACAAGTGCCGACGGGGCCGCGGGGGATGCCTGGGGCCCTGTGGATCCCACCCCCACGTTCCAAGGTCATGCAACCAAGAGGGAGTCCCAGCCGGTCTCCTCCCCGGGAACACTGAGGCCAAAACCCCAGCCCAGGGACCTCAGTGTGCGGCCCCTGAGCCATTGCCCTCCACCACTCTGGTCTCCCGGTCCCCCATCCCCATTCCAGGGCTGGCCTTGCCCCCGGGGCCCATCCTGGACGCGGCCACCAGCTGCAGGACTGCGGGCTCAGACACGGGCTGAGTGGCCGGCTATGTCTCTTCGTGTCTTCCCTCGCACCTGCAGCTGGAGGTGTAAAATTCAATTTGCTCCCAACGCCTCCTCCGGATCCCCCCGGGGCTTGGCCGGCCCGCAGCCACTGCGTAAAGCTGACGAGGCGGCCACAGCTCAGGCGTCGGGTGGGGGTGGGGTGGGGGGGTCCGTGCACGCCCACCTGTCCCCCCTGCCCACACCTCAATGGTGTCGCCTTTCAGGCCCCTGGAGGAGAAAGAGCTGAGACACGCAGGGCTTCACAGAATCTTCTGAAGCATCTTTGGAACAAAGCAGCCAGGATGCAGAAAGCTTTAGAGCTGCCCCAGCCCCAGCAGAGGACCGGGGCTGCGGGAGGGGTGGGGAGGGGTGGGGAGGGGCGGGGCCCTCCGCTCCTGCCCATCTGAGCTGGAAGCAGATTCTGGCAGGCCTTTCTGGAATGTGCCTCCCAGGTGGGCTCACCCGGGGCATCTGGTGGGCAGCCACGCGCCCCCTCCCCCCGTGAGGTCCTGAGCTCGGCAGGGGCTCCGGAAGGGGCTCCGGAAGGGCGCTGCTGACCCTGCGCTGTGCCGTGGCGCCCGGCGCCCACTCCCCACCATGAGCTGCCTCTTGCCCTCTCCCAGGGGCCTCTCTGGCTCAGCCCCTCCTACTTAGGGGTGCCTCCCCCACTCCCTGGCCCCTTCTCCACGCCCTGCCCTTCAGCGGGATGCCCGGAGACAGAGAAGCTTCTAGCTAGGGAGCAGGAGGGGGCTTCAGGGCTGCATCCCACCCCCAACCCCCGGCCACTGCTTCCGGGGTGGGGACACCGAGGTCCAGGGAGGGGCTGGGTCCTTGCTGTGGGGGGAGGGGCAGCCCCGGTCCAGCCACCCGGGTGTCACACCCCTGTCACCATGCCGCCTGGAACGCACTCACGACACGCACACACCCTCCCACTCCGGCCACGGCCTCTCCTGCCCACTGCAGCCCAGGGTCCGTCCCCAGGGGCCCCAGAGCCGGAAAGGACATAGACCGGGGCCAGCAGCACCACGGCCAGCGAAGCGGGCGGTTTATTAGGCCAGGCCCGGCCAGAGGTCGGAGTAGAGATGTCCGGTAGTGCCCTGGAGGGAGGCAGGCAGGTGGCGAGCTCTCCAGGGTGCCTGCAGGCCAGGTCACAGCATCCATCTGCAAAACAGACCCCATCAACTCCCAGCTGGGAAAGTGGGGGCTCAGGCGTGGGGAGGAGGCCTGGGGGCAGGATGGGAGGGAGGGGGGCGCTGGCTCCCCCCTGGCTCTCTCCACCACAGCCCCTTCCTCGGGGAGCCCACAGCTCCCCCACAAAGTCAGGCGGGGCCCCCCTTCCGGCTCACCCGGGGCGGGGGTGGGGGGGGGGCTGGGGGCTGGGCAGGAAGGCCTGAGGCAGCAAGTCCACCCTGGTGACCCCCCCCACCTGCCATCCTCGGGTTTGCCCCAGAAGGGTGCCCCCCGCCCCGAGGACAGGTCTCTATTTCACGGATCAGAAGCCAGCCAGTGACTGCCGGGGACCACGGCTGCCAGCACGACTCTCCCGGCCGGGTCAGGCTGCCCTCCCGCCCCGCTCGCCCCGTCCTCACCCCCCGGCCCGCCTGAGCCCCCGACTCCGCTGCCCTTTGTGCACGCGCCCGGGGACCCCACCAACAACCCCAGCTCCAGGGAACCGGGGAACCCTGCCCATTTCTCCAGGGCTGCAGCTGGGCCGGGGAGGAGGGGACGGAGCTCCGGGACCTCTGCGAGTCTCTCTGGGTGGTGAGCCCACCAGAAAGCGGACTGCCCGGAACATAAGTGGACACCGGACAGAGGCCCCCCTGCCTGCCCATCACGCTCGGGCCTCAGGTCAGACAGGGGGGCCTCTCCAGCATCCTCCCGTGACATGCCGGCTCCCACGTCCCTCCACAGGACTCCTCAGGCCTGGGGAGGGTCCGGAGGCGCCGGGACTCGGGAAGGACCGCCCCTAGCTTGTGTCCCAGCCCACAGACTGGGCTCTCTGCCGGGGCCCTGCCTGGGGTCGCCTCCACCTCCCGGTGGTTACACGCCGTTCCGTCCATCTGGAATGCTTTTCCCTGAGATACTGGGCAGCTCTTCAAACGTCACCCTCTTGACGGGCGGCCCTGAGCACCCTGCTGAAAACCACGAGCAGCCTCACCCCCAGCCCCGAGGTCAGGAGGCGCACCCCCTGTCCCCTGATCCCGGGGCCCAGCCACAGGAGGTCCCCAGCACGAGCTGGGCCCAGGCAGGCCCTGTCCCGAGAGCCGGGTGTGGGCCATGCCTCCCGAGCCTGATTTCCTCTGTGACAAACTGAGGAAGTCTCAGCTGGCACCCCTCAGGCTGGCTTCGTGGCTCTGGGGACCTTCCCGGAGGGCTGGGGCCCGGCTGCCCCGTCCTGGAGTCAGCCACGCTACCCCAGCCCCCTGCCTGCCTCTGGGCGTGGGGGCACCCGCAGCTGAGTGGCCTCGTGCCGGACGGGGGTGGGGGTGTCTCAGAGGGGGACCCACCCCGTTCCCAGCTCTTCTAGGTGCCTCCTGGCCCCAGGACCCCAGTGCGGCGCCATGGCAGTGTGTCCCCAGCCCCCAGGTGCCCAGCCAAGTCCCCCCTCGGACAAAGCCTCAGCCACAAGCCACATAGAGGGAAGCACCAGCATACGGGATTTGGGTGGACCACGGAAGGGACAGGGGCAAGGCAGGGGCGGGGCGGGGCAGGTGACGCCCAGGCTCTTCCTGAACAGCTGGGCTGCAGGTGGCCCCTGGGCTGGGGTCCTAGAGGGGCCTCTGGGACCTGCACTGCCAGCAGGGCATCTGCTCTCAGGGGGCTGGGGCTTGTCCCTCTCCAGGCTGCCCCTCCCCCTCCCCGGTCGGTGGCCCCCGTACACCTCTTCCCTTGGCTGCGGCCCCCCAGAGCCACCCCTCCCCGGGCCCCCCCCGCACACCCTGCTTCTGTTTCTGCCCCGTGTTGCCTGTCAACTCTCAGAGAACCCTCACGCGCGGCCACCTTCTCCGTAGCCACCTCAGATACAAACTTCCCTGTCCTGTGTCCCTCCTCTGGCTCATGCACGTCCCCGCGGAGAGGGGGCGGGGGCTGGTCGGCACAGGAAGGGTCAGGGAGCCCCTCCCAGCTGCTGTCCTTGGGCAGCCCACTCACCGCATCTTGAAAACGGGAGCACGTTTTCACTGACCCCTCAGGTTGAATTCGATTCTCCTCCCAAGCAGCAAATGTGCCCGCATCCCTGGGCCACACACACTCTGGGGTGACCCAGCAGACTCGCAGGCAAAGTCCACAGGGAGCCCGTGGATGGACACAAAGAAACTGCCCAAACTGGCCCTGGGCAGAGAGCGACAGGGCTACTAGCAAACTGGATGGTCCCTGCCCGGCCCAGGGAGGGCTCGGGGGTGTCCCTCACCAGCTGTGCCACCCGCTGTGTCACCGGAGCGTGTGGCTGAGGGCCAGGGACCTCAGGGATGCCAGATCACAGGACTTGGCGCCAAGGACGAGGAAAACAGAGCCCCTGCCACGGGCAACCCCATAGGCCGTGCTCCATGATGGTGGGGCCCTCCAGCCCCAGGAGCCAGATGCCTGGGCTCCCAGCTTCACTCCTCCCACCTGGCTGACCCCCAATGGCTGAGTGGGGGCAGGGACAGCGGGTGGCAGGGTCCAGGCCTGCTCTCTGGCCCTCCAAGCCCCCCTGCCCTCCACCCTGGAGCACCGAGCCCAGCCCCTGTCTCCCAAACCCCTGTCCCACCATCGAGGCCCACACCGGCCTCCCCAGCAGAGCCTAGGCAGAGGGCAGAGGCCGTTCCTCCCAGCTCCCGGGAGAGCACCTTCACTTCCAGTGCCTATGGATGGACGGAAGGGGCCTGAGGGACCTCTCACCCGGACCCGCAAATGCCCCGAGCCCCACGATCACAACAGACCACACTTACTTCCCAAGCGCCTGTCACACGCTAGGGGTTCCCCTGGATTTGCTCATTTATCCTAAAAAGAGCCTGCAGGGTGGGGACTCAGCCTGGGGAGGGGGTGGAGCTGGGACCCCGCTGAACCCAAGCCCTGACCTGCCAGGACGCTCAGAGGAAAAGTTAGGCACCTCCTCCTCCTCCTCCTCCTCCTCCGCCCCCTCCACACCTCCTCCCTGCGCCTCACCCCTGCTCACTGGCTCCTGCGGTGACTTCTCAACCTCTCCTGTACCCGGGACACCAGCTGCCAGGAGCCCCGGGAGGGGCGGACGGCCCTGCCGCGTGGGCGGGCAACATGCAGGACGCCAGCCTGCATGTCGCGGGAGCGGTGAACGCTTGCGTTAGTGCAAGAACGTCCCAAACGTTGCACGGGCACGCTCACACCAGCAGATGGTTTGTTCTTGATTGGAAGTTCACATTTAACCGAGCTCTTTTGAGTCGGCTGAATCTGGCGATTATGGCAGGGGCGTCCACTGGCTGAGCTCTGCCTGGGGCCTCTCGGTGCCCACTGCTGCTCGGCCCCCGACCGCGCCTGGGGGATCAGGGCGCTGACACAGAGCCCCGGGGCTGAATTCGGGTGCGGAGCCAGCTGGGGCCGAGCTGAAGGCCGGAGGGCCCAGTGGAGGGTGAGCCTCAGGCAGTAGTCCCAGCAGCCTCCGGCCCCGGCCGAGGGAGCAGGGCCTGGCTGGATCCAGCACAGGCTGTACCGGCCCCAGGCAGGCCCTCCTGGGGACCCACCGCTCGCGGCGCCCGCCCCTCCGCTCCCCCTGCCCCAGGCACGGCGCACCCCCTCTTCCAGCCCGGGCCCTCCCACTCAGCCCCAGTCTCCTGGGCAGGGGCCACCCTCACGGGGCCAGCACATCCAACAGCCCCACCACCCCTGCCACGGCTCTGCCTGGCTCCAAACACCCTCAGTGCCCCAACGACACTGGACTGAGACCGGTCCCTTGGCCTGCATTCGCCGCCCTCCAAAACGTGCCCCGGGCCTGCCTACCTTCTCCACCATCACCGGCTTTTTGCTGCAGCCGAACACAGTTGTCACGGTCTGAGCTTTCTCATCTCTTAAAAAGAGGTTCGGGACCAGCTTCGTCATGTGACCAGGGTCAGGGCTCAAGGAGTGACCAGGGTCAGGGCTCAGCATGTGACCAGGGTCAGGGGCCAGAGTGTGACCAGCGTCAGGGCTCTGAAAGTGACCAGGGTCGGGGCTCCGGGTGTGACCAGGGTCAGGGCTCTGAAAGTGACCAGGGTCGGGGCTCCGGGTGTGACCAGGTCATGCCCCGCACGCACCCTGGAGCATGCCCTCTGACCGGCTGAGGCCAGGCCACCCGTAAGCTCCCCCGGCTGCGTGGTGATGGCTGAGAGGCCTGGAGCACAGGTGTCATGCAGAGCCCTGGCCTGGCTCACCGGGGTCCTGGTGGGGACAGTCCCCACCTCTCAGGTCACCGTCAATGTCCGTCAGGTGCGTCCTTCTCTTGTCCACGAACCACTCCGCCAAATGGTGCTGCTGCCCTCCCGCGACGAGGGGCCTCGGCTGCCAGGGAGGTGCCACCCAGACCCTGTGGGGCCTCCTCCTGCCGATGGCCCGATGCCAGCCTCATGGGCCTGCCGGCTTCCTGGCAGAGTGTGGCCAGGGAGTGACAGCACATCCAGGCTAGCACACTGTCTCCCTCCTGGACCGAGGCCCGTGAGGGTCAGTCCCGTCCCGGGAAGGGGGTTCCTGGGGGCCTGGCGGGGAGCACCCTGGGGCATACATATTCTAGTGGTCCTTGCTGGTGACACTCTCTGAATAGCTTATTAGAGATTAATATTTAATTCTCTTCTGTGGATTTAGCTTAATTATTCAATTTATTATTGCAATTGCTGAGAAGCACCCAGAAGCAAAACTGCCTGCTTCGAGCAGGGAGATGGCACCAGAGGAGGGGCTTGCCACCTGCAGCTGGCTTGGCCGACTCTGCCCAGCGGGGGTCCTCCTGGGTCCCCCTGAAGCATCCTTTTCTTCAGAAAAACCCTCTTTTCTCTGTCAGGATGGGCCAAGGACGCTCCCGCCCAAGTGTCTTCCCTTCGGTGGGGCCAGAATCCCTGCGTCTAAAGGGGCCCTGAAGGCAGAGTCCCGTCTCCTTCTGCTTTGCGCTGGAGGCCACAGCCCAGAGAAGCAGGATGAAGAAGACAGGAGGAGGAAAGCGGTCAGGTACTCCCATGTCCCCGCTGACCTGCTCTAAGGGAGAGACTGGTTCATTTCACACCTGACGCCAATGTTCCACGAAGTTCAGTGGCTTAGTGGGAACAGTAGGCGGGGACTCAAACCCAGGGCCATCCCACCATCACAGACAAGGTCTTTCCTCAATCGGGTCCTCGGGTCGTCGTGCCCTTCTTCCGGCAGGGGGCTCACACCTCCCCAGTGAAGGGGAGAGTTCCTCCCTCCCTCATCTGCTGCTGGGTGTTCCTTGGGGGAAGAGCAAATGTCCTGGGGCAGGCAAGCCCGTGTCTCCTGCCACCTAGTGAGCAAGGGACACAGCAATGCCTGTGTGGCTGGCTGGGAGGGCTGACCCTGAACTCTGCCCCAAGGCCGAGGTGGGCATGGGGGTCAGGCCTGGCTCTGACCTTCTTCCTGCCCTGGATGAGCCCCTCAGAGACTCAGCCGACACCCATCAGGTGTGGCTACAAACTCTCGCTCCCACCCTCCTGCTCACTGAGGGCCCAGTGCCCTGGCACAGCCCTCAGGCTGCTGTGTGTTTGTAGTGACCGTGGTCACTGCAAGGAGGGCGTGGCCCAGTGGAGGGGCGCTGGCCCAGAAGCCAGGAGTCGTGGACACCAAATCTGAGGCCAACGGGAGCTGGGGATGAAGGGAGGTAGGGTGGAGAGATAGATGGCAGGGGCTAAGCCCGACCCTCTTTCCAGGAATGAGGGTGGGGTGGCCCACAGGGCTCACGCTCCCTCCCTGTGACCGGGACAGGGGCCTGGCAGCTCAGGTCTGGGGGATGTTACCCCAGGCCGAGGTTTCAGGGCTCAGCAGGGGAACTCGAATCCCCACTCTGGGGAGCTACATGGTGGGGCCAGGTCAGTGGCCAGTCTGGGGACAGTTCGCTCGAGATGGGGCTGTACAGAGAAGAAGGGGTCAGGCCAAGGCCCAGAGCAAGACAGGACGTAGGGAGGGGGGAGGAAACGCACCAAATGTGTGCACCAGCTGCGTGCACCAAGGGCACCCATGGCTTCACCCAAGCCGTATAAAACACCCCAGCGAGGTCTGAGTGTCCCGGGCCCAAAGAGGAGGAACCTGGGACTCCACGCGCCACCTACCCAAG
Source organism: Panthera uncia (assembly GCF_023721935.1). Classification (NCBI taxonomy): domain Eukaryota; kingdom Metazoa; phylum Chordata; class Mammalia; order Carnivora; family Felidae; genus Panthera; species Panthera uncia. The sequence continues at coordinate 1,943,447 of NC_064812.1, read as the reverse complement.
GCGCAAGGTTGGAAAGCCGGAAGGGTTCGGCCCAGGTCCTTTGACTCCACTCCCAGACCAGTTCCGGCCCTCCAGCCCCGGCCCCGCCCCCAGGTCTAGACCCGCCCCGCCCCGCCCCGCCCCGCCCCGCCCACAGCTCCAATCGCAGGCCAGTCCGGCCACCAGTCCCGCCTGTCAGCCCAGCCCCTCCCTCAGCCACGCCCCCAGATTCGTCCCAGGCCAGCCCCGCCCCCAGACCCGGCCGGGTCCACCAGCTCCGGCACGCGCCTGCCCATGCAGCACCCCACCTGCCGCGGGAAACTGGCCAACCCGCCAGCGGCCCCAACTGTGTCCCATGGTCCCGCCGTCCTGCCGAGTCCCACCCAGGGACCACGGGGCAGCTGTTCCGGCCGTAGATCCCAGGCTGGGTCTGGTAAGATGCCACCCCCTCTCCATGCTGGCTGACAAACTGCATCATGTCCGTCGACACCTCCCGCGCCACTCACACACTTGCCGCCTTCTGTGCCGGCCACCAGCACGCTCGTGCTTTTCTTTTGCTTTTTTTCATCTTCTTCCTGGCCAAGAGCCGTTTCCACTGGCTGCTTCAGTCCTGCCCTCCTCATATGGCCATCTGCCCGGCCGCGGTGGGAGTGCCAAGGGGCGGGGCAACCACATGCAAAGGGAGGGGGTCTGGCGTCTGCTATGGCTCCCTCAGGCCCACTAGGAAAGAACTGCTCCGGACAAGTGCCCCAGGGAGCCTCTGGCCTCTCGGCCTCTCCACCTGCCCCCTCTCTCCTACTCAAGGCCCTGCACAATCCGGCCCCGCCCAGCTCTTGCCTCAGTGCTGCACCCACTCTGCCGTCACGCCTCTGCCTGGGCTGTGTCCTGGGCCTGGAGTGCCCTCCTCCTGGGCTGACAGAGGAGCCATACCCACCTCTCAATACTCCGCTTTCAAGAGCCGCCTCCTCCAGGAAGCCCTCCAGCAGCACTGCCCCTATTACGGCTTCCACTGTGCTCCTGGCAGTTCACACCTCAAGGGCCTCCCTCTCCCTGAGGCTGTGAGCTCCTCGGGGAGGTGCTGGATCTGACCGCACCTGCAGCTGGCCAACAGGGAGGGACTGGGATAGTTACCGAACCACATGCACACATCACCAACCTCTAGGTGGCTCTGAGCCCTGCCCTAGGCAACAGAGAGAGCAAGATATGGCCCTGCTGGCTGGAGGGCCACACGGGAACATGGGAGGGAAAAGGCCAGCTTTGTCGCACCTCCATAAAGCAGAGCAGGTGCGTGATAACAGCGATACGATTAATTGTGGTAGCAATGATGGGGACAGTGAAAACAGCCACCATCATGGAGTGCAGACCCCCTCTGGGCCAGGCGCCCAGCAGGCTTTCATCACTAATGCTCACCGTGACCCCAAAAAGTATGCCCCCGTTTCACAGAAGAGGAAACCGAGGCTGAGATCAGGGCCACGGTGAAGCCCACGCCCCTTCTGCTCCTCAGCTCTGCTTCCAGCCTTCTTACTGGTCTCTGTCCCGTCTGCCCTGTGACCAGGAGCTCTGGGAGGCAGGGCCCGGGCCCCAGAGGAGAGATTTCCATGCGTAGCCCCCCACAGAGCCCCCAGGACACCCAAGGAAGCCTCCGGCATCCCGGGCCTGGGCCAACCTTGGCCGGCGTGCTTACAGGCTCAGGCAGAGCAGCAGGGCGGCCCAAAGCCACCGGAGCCCCGGCGACCGGACTCTCGGGACTTTGGCTCAGCACAGAGAGTTCATCCAATTCATCTCCCAAACTCTGGGGGTGAAAGGTGCCCCCACGAACGACCATGCCCCGACCATGAACGGTCACCACTGAGCCATCTGGAGCCACCCGGAACACACGCAGACCCTGGGTCCACCTCAGGGGCACGAAGACCGGGTCCGGAAGCCCGGCCACGGCACGCCCAGCCGTGTGGCCCGGGGCTGCACTTCACCTCCGGGCAAGGGTTTCTCTAACAGTCCCAACGGCGGATGATCATCCCCTCCCCCATGTCGCCCACTTCCGGGAACGGCCCTCCATCGGCCTGCACCTCAGTTCACTCGTCTGAACAAGGATCCACCAGCACCTCCTTGATAAGGCTGTGGATGAAGTGAGACAATCCCCAGGCGAAGCTCCTACTAAGCGCTTGATGAGCAGAAAACAGAGCCACTGCTGTGTCCTGCCCTCCCAGGATGACGCACTCAGGCCCTTATTCGAATTACGGCTTCGGGGAGCGGGGCCGGGCAGGGAAAGGTCTTTCCTGACCACACACGTGGAAACACGCACACACGCAGACACACGCAGACACACATGAAAACACATGCGTGTATGCACAGCAGAGAAGCATGGACATAAAAATCCAGGCTACACGTTTCCCAAATGGAAATCGATGTCTTTTGGCCGATATTTCACAACTTTCAGAAAACATTAAAAACATGACTTGCTAGAAGCCTCCATTTAGCCCCTTAAATTTTGGGGGCTCATGGAAAACACTCCATTGACTGTTGCCTAGATACTGTCATCTTCTGCCCCTCGAAGCCCAGCCTGTGACTCCAGCAGGGAGCCGGGGACCCGGGACAGGCACCCGTCAGCACTCTGCTGGCCCTCTACCCCTTCACTCACCCATTCTGCCCCGGGTGCTGCACTTGGCCGGTGACCACAGACGGCTCACATCCCACAGGGACCCACGGACAGTCCACGGCAACCAAAGTCCAACACGAAAAGCGGTCCTGGGCTCGGCCGCTGCAGCCGTGTGTGCTCAGGAGGGCGGTGGGGTGGGGGGCTCTCCGGAGCCCAAGGACTCCCCTGCTTCTACGAGGTTCCACAGCCAAGATCTGGACAGGGGCGCACCGGGAGCCCGTCCCCCCGCTCTGTTCAGACGGCTACTGTGTGCCCACTGCAGCCCGGGAACGAGGGACACGGTGCGCCTGCAGCCAGAGCCCTCCGACCCCTGGGCCCGAAGGACTCCCAGCTGGGCTGCCGGGGGGGGAGCTGTGGCCACCTCTAGACACATCAGTGCTGTGGGCAGTGCTGGGGACCCAGAGTTACCCTAACTTCCTCTTCCAGGCCCAACATGCGAGCCTGACCCCGAACTTCATCTCCAGTGTGAGGCCTCCTCACCAAATGACCAGGCTTGGACATGCTTCTGGAAACAGTTGCACTTTCTTGGGCGGGAAAGGGGGTTCCAACAGGGACATCGGGGCTCGAGGCCAGGGCGACTTAAGGAGAATGGGCACGTGGGCTTGTCCCACTGTGTTTTCCCACCTGCCTGCCAGGGCCAAGGAAGCCCAGGCCTGACCACAGACTCAGTCTACACTCTGGTCACACCCGGAGCCCCAACTCAGTCCCAGACCAGCCTTCACGCTTACATAAATTGAGTGCGGGGACAATGGGGGCACCTTCCCCACTGTGGAGCCTCCTGGCACTTGTCCCCCAGACGCCTGCTTGGTGGCAGCCGCTGTCCCCACCTGAGTGAGCTCCCCCTCCTGACTCGTCCCTCAGGCCCCGTGAGGACCGGGTGCGAGCTGGTAAATGGGAAAGAGCTGAGCCACGGTGGGGGTGCACAGGGGGTGACCCAGACCGCGGTGTGACGTCGGTTGGGGGGGGGCTCCTCTGCCCCCTTGGAGCTGCCCGGATGGCAGGGTCTCACCCATCGCACAGAAATGGGCACGTGCACCCGGCCGTCATGTGGGGGGCCTTCTTCCAAGTCGGGGAGCCGAGCTCCTCCCCCAGAGACTGCTGTTCTCTGAGGAAATCATACCCCAGCATTTGCATCAAGCCTCTTCCTTCCTCAGAGTGCTGTTTATATTTAGCTGCCTTCGTCCTCAGAGCAGCTCGGTGGGGCGGCGAGGGAAAGAGGGCAGCCTCCCCAGGCCCGCTTCTCTGGGACCCGAGCCGGAGGGCGGCCTCCGCGTCCCCCAGCGAGACCCTGCAGCCCCGCCGGCTGCTCACAGACGGCGTCCGGGGTGCCCGGCCCCTCTTCTGGCCCGGCTGGCACACCTGAGCTGATGTGTCCCTGCGTGGCCCGCGGGGACCCCTGGCCCAGGAAAGGGCTCCAGGGTGCAGAGTGGGGAAGCGGCTGGGTGGCCTCGACTGTTCCCCAGCCCCAGAAGGGAAGGAGGGGGAATCTGAAGGGGAGAGAGGGTGTGCTGGCAGGAATCAGAGACCCAGCCCTGGAGGAGGAGCGAGGGGAGGGTCTGGCCCTTACAGCCCCGCCTCGCCTCGCCTCCAGATCACTGGGCATCCGTCTGTGGGGCCCCAGCTTCCTCCCAGGCACCTCTGTGTGGCTCCTGCAGACGTGGGTCATGGCTTCAGACAGCAAGATGTCCCCCAGGCCCCCTCTGTCCTGCTGCCCTGCCAAGCCTCTTCCTCCCCTTCTTCTGAGCTCGGCACACGAGGGGCCCAGGCTTTGCGTGACCGAGGGCAAGCCCTGAGAACGGGCCGGTGTCCCCGGCAGAACGGGGCACCAGTGCTGAGGGGCGTCCATCCTGTGGGTAACATGCCTGCCAGCCTCAGGTGTCACACAAGTGGAGCTCTGGCAGTGTCCTGGGGCTGTGGTCACACGTGACCGCAAATGGAGTGACTTAAACCAACAGGAAATGCTCTCCCACAGCGTGGAGGCCAAAGTCTGGATGCCCGTGTCCACAAGGCCTCCAGGGGAAGATGCTTCCTGTTCTGCCCAGGCCCCCACACCTCCAGCCAAGGGGCACCAGCTGTGGACCCCAGCAGGAGGGGGCCGGGGACAGGCTCACTGCTCCTGAGTCCCAGCTGGGGACCTCCCGGGTCGGGGGGCAGGAGGCACCGGCTCCCCAGGTGCCCAGGAGGATGACAGTCCCCACCAGGGCAGCCACGAGGGTGGGGCAGGGAGGCTGCCTGGGCCCTGGCCCCCCCTCGCAGGGCTCCAAGGCCTCTGCCCCCTCGGGGGTCCCACCCCACCCAGCCTGCCACTTGAGGCAAGCTGCCGACCTCACCTGGAGAGCAGGCCCCTCCCATAGTCCCACCACCCAAGCAGGAATTCTCTCTGCGGGCCCAAAACTTCAGCAGCGAAGGGACCCCGGGGGAGCCAGGCCACGCGGGGCTGCCGTGTGTCTTCGGGAAGTTCTGCAGCAGATCCAGGGATAAGCCGAGTACTGGGCGCCAGGGCCGGTTCGCACGCAGCGTGCTCCCGGGGAAAGCCAAGACCTTCTGAGTCCGGGGCTCCCTTGGCCCCAGGGTTCAGCCAGGGTGGGACCCTGCCCAGCTCGGGGCACCAGGAGGACCAGTCCCTGCAGGCTGACAGCAAACGGGTCTCCCTCTCCACCCCCACCCCTCCTTGTTCTGGCTGCCTGCATCCCAGCCCAGCCGTAGGGACAGTGTGACCCAATCAGAGGCTGCCCGCCAGGACAGGGCTCTGGGCTGCCAGGGCTCCCCACTCCTGCCTTGTTGGGGTGGCTCTCAATGAGAGTGGCACTCATTTTTGTTTTTAATGTTTATTTATTTTTGAGAGAGAGAGGAAGGGAGAAAGTGCGTGTGCATGGGGGGAGGGGGCGCAGAGAGAGAGGGAGACACAGAATCCGAAGCAGCTCCAGGCTCTGAGCTGTCAGCACAGAGCCCAACGTGGGGCTTGAACTCATGAACCACGAGATCATGACCTGAGCCAAAGTTAGTCGCTCAACCAACTGAGCCACCCAGGCACCTGGAGACAGCAGGACTTCTAAGACAAGTCTGGATGCGGGACCCTGAGGGCTCTGGGCTGTACTGACTGTCCACAGAGCACCCTGCAGCCCCCCCTCACCTGCTGCCCGCCACAGACACTGCCGTAGGCTGTGATGGGGATCATGGGGACAATGACTGGGGGGGACACCGAGGGAGGCTATGGAGCCCAGTGGGGTCTGCTTGTTCCTCCCTGAAACCCCCGCCCAGCACCCGCAGTGTCCCAGAGCTGGGCCCAGGTGCTGGACACCAGGGCGCCCTGAGGAGACAGACGTCCCTTTGCACCATTGCCCCCCTCCACCCACCCCCTCCCTGCAGCCAGAAGGACCCTTCTAAAGTGCAAAGCCTCTGCAGCGGCCTGGATACAAAAGCCAGCCTCCAGGGTGACCCCCTGGTCCGCCCTCCCTGGAGTCACGCCCAGTGAGGCACCCCTCACACCCGCGGGGGCGGCCCCGAGGGAGTGGTAGGGTGCCGCAGAAGTGACTAGGTGCGGCGTCTGCCTGGCTCCCTGGGACCCCTTGCTCTGGGGGAGCCAGATTCCAACCGGATCGTCCTGCCCCTCGTGTGCTGGGCCCCTCGTGTGCTGAGCTCAGAAGAAGGGGCGGAGGAGGCTTGGCAGGGCAGCAGGACAGAGGGGGCCTGGGGGACATCTTGCTGTCTGAGGCCATGACCCACGTCTGCAGGAGCCACACAGAGGTGCCTGGGAGGAAGCTGGGGCCCCACAGACGGATGCCCAGTGAGCTGGGTGCAGCCCCAGCCCACATCTTCCTGCACCCTCGGGAGAGACCCTGAGCAGCGCTTCCATATTCCTGACCCACAGAACCTGTGAGATAGTAAGTGTTTATTGCTGTTTTTAGCCACTAAGCTCTAAGCCAATCTGTTTCGCAGCCACAGAGAAGCCAGACACCTGCTCAGCACGCCGTGCCGGCTCCCACTGTCGCTGCGGCCGCATCCCATGCCCCGTCTCAGTCTCCCATCCGCTCCAGCTCCTGCCCAGCCCCAGGACAGGCCCAGCACCTGCTCTCCACTGTCCAGCACCCCCACCAGGGTCCCGGCACCCGCCCGCTGCACCTCCCAGCATGCTCTGCTCGCTGGCCGGCCCAGGGGAACTGCCAGTCGGGACCCTTCGGAAGTCAGTGCCTATATGAAGGGAGCTTTGGGTCAGCCGCCCGCACAGCTGTGGGCTCCAGGAAGAGGGCCCCCACCTGCCACATCCCCTGCTGGGTCACCGGGGCCAAACCCACGCCTGGCACAGAGGAGGCTGGATGGATGCACAGATGAGCGGAAGGGTAGAGGGCCAGATGGCGTGAGGGCAGCTGGGACACTCACCATCGGTGGCATTACTTTCGGATAGAGGTGGCAGTGATGAGGATGATGACCAGCAGGACAGTGACTCCAGCCGACAGGAAGCAGCACTTGATCTTGCGTCTCTGGAACTGGGAGACAGAGAGAGAGAGACAGACAGAGACAGAGACAGAGAGAGGGAGAGAGGTTGTTATGGTGACCTGTAACTCAGCCTCCCATCCTGGGGGCATTTGGTACATGCCTGCTTCGGGCTGTGGGCCAGGAAGAGCCTGTCCCTTGCCAGGCGCTCTGCCCTGAGCTGGCACACATGCTTCGGGCTGGCCCTGGAGCCAGGCCCAAAGGGAAGGAGGCAGCCAGGCCTCGATGTAATGCCCAGTTGGCCCCCTTTAGCTCGGGAGGGGGGGGAGTCCTTAGCCACAGCCCTTCTTCGAACCTTGTTTTCTTTATAAGCACAGGTTGATGCCCCTGACTCCAGGGGGGACATTTGAAAGCCTTAATTAAGATGAGGCATGGAAAGTACAAAATGTAGCCCTCACCCGATATTCTTATTCCTGTATATTGTTGTGGTTACTATTAATTGAACAGGTTCTGGGCCCCACCAGCAAAGTCCTCATGGAGAGGGAGACACACAGATCTGTGCTGGGGACTCATGGGTGGATGACAATTGGGAGGCTTCTGGAAGAAAAGATACTTTATCTGGGCCCTGGAGGAGGGGTGGGGACTCTCCAGAAAGGCCAGGAGGTGGAAGGCAAGGGACCAAGGGAGAACCCAGGGCAAATGGGGGCTTAAAATGATCTGGTAGGTCACCAAGTGGCCAGCGTGGGCAGGGAAGGTAGGAAGGCAAGGGAGACAGATGGGATGGGCCTGCAGATTGTACGGGGGTTTGGGCAGCAAATCCAGGGACAGCACAGAAGACAGTGAAGAATTTTAAGCAGGGAGAGAGTGTAGTGAAGAGGCCACTTGGGAAGCAAATAGAGAAGGTGGGTTGGAAAGTGGAGAAGAACCATGAAGACTGGTCACAAGGAAGGCTGATCCGTGGAAGGGAAGGTGTCTGGAGAGAAAAGGGAGGATCAGAGGGGACAGAGGCAAGACCAGGAGAGGAATCCTCAGAATCACCTGGTTGTGACTGAGTATGCAAGGGAAGTGAGGTAAATAAGTCAAGGATGACTCCCCCAGGTTGCCCATCTGGGTCATCAGGTGGGTGCTCTGGCTGTCCATTCATTTATCCATCCATTGATTCCACCCATCCACCCATCCACCTATCCTTCCATCCACCCATCCATCTGCCCATCCATCCATCCATCCATCCATCCCTCCATCCATCTACCCACCCACCCACTTATGCATCCAATCATCCATCCATCCACCCACCTACCTACTCATCTACCCATCAGCCTATCCATTCACCCATCCACCCACCCATACATCCACCCAACTCCCTATCCATGCACTTATACACCCATCCACCCACCCTTGTCCATCTTTCTCAAAATGGCTATAGGTGGGGGTGGGGGTGAGGCACAGAAACTCAGCCATGAGTGAGGGGAGGAATTGGTGGCGACGAGGGGAGTCAGGGGGCTTCTTGGAGTAGGTGTGACTGAACTTGGGTTTGGGGGGGGATGGTGTCCACAATGAGTTTTGGGGTGAGGGTCCAGTCCCACTGTAGGGTGGCGGGGGGGGGGTCTGCTGGGTGTTGGATGGGTATTTAGCTCCTTCAAGCTGCCTCGGTGTCATTCTGCTTTGGAAGGGACGCACACGCCATGTGAAGATCAGCCATCATCTGAACAGCTCTGCTTCCCAGCCTTGAGTGCAGTATTACTGCCCCGGGGTTCCAAGATGGTGCATACAGATCTGAGACTCAGGTCTCCCTGCCCCCAGCTGTTGTCACGAGTCACATGCCAACTGTGTGTGGGAGGGAGGCAAGGAGGGGCCGGGAGGCCCAGAGTAAATGAGAAACAGACCTCTAGTTGCTAAGAGCCGGGGGTGGGAGGGCAGAGAAACCCACAGCCCTGCTAACAGGGAAAGAGAACCTGAGCCAAGGAGCAGTTCAGGACCCAGGACAGCGCCTGGGCTGAGGACCCTGGTGTCTCTGTCCGTGGTGCAGACGCACAGGCCCCGTCCTCATCGGCAGGACAGCTGCCCTTTCCCGAGCCTTGCGTGGTGCCGACAGCAGGCTGTGTGGATTTGTTCACACTACCCTCACCCAGAGCTCAGAGGGTGCCCTGTCAACACCCTGGTCTGCAGATGATAGCTCAGACAGGTGAAGTAGCCTGTCCAAAGCCACCGGCTTGTGAGCTGCAGGGTCAGGATTCAAATCTGGCCTCCAGCGACGCAGCCAGCTCTTAAGCACTGCATGCCCCCCACAGATGGGATGCCCCGAGGTCTGACCCTCCACACACATCCAGCCCCTAAAGGAAGCTTACGCACGGAACCGGTTACACGCTTCATCACCCGCACGGATCTGGGAGCCCCCAGGGGAGGCGATGTGCCGTACGGAGCACAGCACCTGGGGTCGGGAAGGGCTGGCTTCAAGCGCCATCCTCACATCACAGCCTGACTGCCTGACCTAGGGCATGTCGCTGGCCTCTTGGAGGCTCCGGTGTCTGGCTATCCCATCTGTGCAGCCCAGGCAGAGCCCAGCCAACGGGACCCTGCATGGCCTCATGCTCACCATCTGCCAGGGTTGTGTCCACACCTGCTCTGCCTGGGCCCAGATCAACCTTCCCGGACCATGACCTTGTCCTGGATGGCAGCCAAATGCCTCCTTGGATGTTATCTGCACTCAGACCTGTCTCTCCACCTCTACCCTCCAACCCTCCACCTCAGTGAGGCAGGGAAGGGAGGCGGAGAAGCTGGGAGACACAGGAACAGCCACAGGGACTGGGCTAGGGTGGAGAAGGATCCCCAGAGGCAGGAGAGATCACCTGGAGAGGAATGGGGGGGGACAAGTGACTCCTTGGCACCTTCCAAACCTACAGCAGCCTCCACCAAGCCTGGCCCCTTCCAGTCCCCTCTCTACCCCACCAGCAAACTGCCACTGGGTCTCTCCACTGACTTCAAGGGGAAGAGGCAGGTGGGGCCGTGACAGGCAGGGCCCAGGGGCTGCCAGAAGCCCAGGCTAGGACATATGGTGGAGGCGGAGGCAGTCCTTTGATGAGGAGCTCTGCAGACCCAACCCGCAGCTCCCCTCCTGGCACGAGGCAGAGCCCCACCCCCAGCCACCTCTGCTCAAGCCCCCAGCACCTGCCGCCTCCCCTGCAGGGAGGGAGCCTTGTGCAGAGGCACCAACTCCTGAGGGGGCCACTGGCCAGGAGCTGAAGATGTCACCTCAGTTCAGCATCCAGCAGCAAGATGAGGGGCAGAGGGCAGGGCATGGGTCACCTGATGGGCTGACCTCTCTGGCTCCCTGGTGACCTTCCAGTAAAGCATGGAGAGACTTCCTTAAGGAGGTGGGAGGGTTTTCCCATTGAATATCGCTGACTCTGAAAGGGGAGGAGGCCACACAAGGCGCCAAGCTCGTGCCATTTTTAAAGGCTGGAGGAGGGCCCTGGACCCAGGCAGGGGCTGCTGAGTGGGCGGATGGCTGGGGCCTCAGAACAGCGCCCCATGAGGCCCCCATTTCCCTGTGCTGGGGAGGCACCCTCATCTACAGCAAGCCCTTCAGTGGTTAGAGGGAAAGTGCCAACAGTGATGCCACAGCACTGACCTGGGCGATCTGGTGGCACGGGCTGAGCTGTGTCCCCCCAAAAGGATATGCTAAAGTCCTAGCCCCCAGGACCTCAGAACGGGGCCTTACTTGGAGACGGGGCCTTTATGGAGGTGATGCCGTTAAAGCGAGGTCATCGGGTGGGCACTGATGTATCATGACCGGTGTCCTCGTAAGACGGGCAATTTGGACCCGGGTCCACAGGGAGAACGCCGTGTGAACACGGGGACGGCTGTCTGTCTACCGGCCAAGGAGAGGGGCCTGGAACAGATTCGCCCTCACGGCCCTCAGAAAGAGCCAGCCCCCGGGCGCCTGGCTGGCTCAGTCCATAGAGCATGTGACTCTTGATCTCGGGGTTATGGGTTCAAGCCCATGTTGGGTATAGACATCACTCAAAAATTAAATCTTAGGGGCGCCTGGCTGGCTCAGTGGGTTGAGTGTCCGACTCTCAATCTCAGCTCATGATCTCATGGTTTGTGGGATCGAGTCCCAAGTTGGGCTCTGTGCTGATAGGATGACACCTACTTGGGAGTCTCTCTCTCCCTCTCTCTCTCTGTTCCTCCCCACTCACTTGCACATGCTCTCTCTCTCTCAAAATAAATAAGTAAACCTAAAAAAATCTTTAAAAAATTTAATTTAGAAAGAGCCGATCTTGCTGACACCTTGACCTTGAACTTCTGGTCTCCAGACTATGGAACAGTAACGCTGGCCTTTCAGCTGCCCCATCTGTGGTGATTAACTGAACAGACCCGGAGCCATTTCCTTGCTGACCCTGGAGAGTGGCCTCCTGATGGAGAGCTCAGGGGCGGAGCCAATTCTCAGCCTCACCCAGCCCAGCGTGGGCACCCTTGCCAGAGAAGAGCTGTCCCTTCCCCCTCTGCCCGGGTCTCCCCAAAGCCCTCACTGCCCAGAGGTGGGGAGCCCCCGCAGCAAGGGGCCACAGGTCACTCTCTGGGAGCAAGGGTGGGGTCCCCCAGCCCTCTACCCATGTCCAATACCCAAGGGGCTGTCACGAGGCCCCCAGTGACCAGACTTCCAAGACACAGAGTCCCCCTGTCCTGATGGCTGCCCGTCTCCGTCCTCCTAGGGATGGCGCTGGGCACCACACACCGGCCACGACGCTCAGGACAGCCTGTTTCAGAGATGCAAACACCGAAGCTGGGAAACGCCCTCCCAGCCCCTCAGTGTAGTTTTGGGACAAAGCTGTCCGGGGACCAGACAGGAAGGAAAGGGCGGGGAGAAGACACCACAGGGGACAGGGACCCCAGCCCTGCCTTCATGCCCAAGTGGGGTCTGGATCCTCTCTCCGCTTGGCTCCCTCACACTCCAAGAAGCCACTGTGACTAATCACTCTTAAATGACAGCCCTGCATTGAAGGAGCTGATGGGGCTGACAGTGGGGGGCCAATTAACCCAAATTATGAATTAAGCTCTTGATGGGGGCCCAATTAGTGTCAGCTGTGCGGTCAAAAGCTCCTGCGCAGTAACAGCTGGGGGAATGCGGCCCCTACCATGCCTGCTCAGGCCTCCGAGGGGGCGGAGGGGTGGAGTCTAAGTTACAGGGGTGGGTGGAGTCTAAGTTACAGGGG
>NC_064812.1:1921290-1931152 GCF_023721935.1 Panthera uncia | reverse complement strand
CTAAGTTACAGGGGTGGGTGGGGTCTAAGTTACAGGGGTGGGTGGAGTCTAAGTTAGTTCAGGAGGGCCCTGCTCCGCTGCTCCTCCTCTGCCTACCGGGGCGTCACTCAGAGAACTCCTGCTCCATCGGCAAAACCCAGGCCGGCACGGCCACCTCCAGGATGCCCTCCCCCAGCCCGTGCTTCCTCCCACACAAAACCTGCTGCTTCTGCGCCAGCTCGGCCCCTTTCCTCCCACTAGGACACCGCAGGTGGGAGCGTGTTGGGCCGACTGCTGCCCTGACCTGGGCAAGGCTTAGCGGAAGGAAGCCAGAGGACCAAGGAGAGGGGACCGGCTGTGCCCACGTGGGGCCCTGCCGCCGCCCTCAGGCCTCCACAGGCTCCGTGTCCACGCTGAGAGAGGACGGACGCTGGGTCATCAGTCCAGGGGGCACACACGCAGGTGCCGCCACCCTCCGCCTGCTCCCCCTTCGCTAAAATGAGGGAACAGGGTGTACCCCCAGCACAGGGACTGAGGCGGCAGGGCTGCAGGGGGCGGGTGGGCCCGGCTGAGGGGAGAGGGGCTTCAGGGCCTGCAGAGGTGCGCAGTCAGGTGAGAAGCAAGGCCGGAGCCAGCCTCAGAAGCAGGGGAGGGTGAGCGGAGAGACTCCCAGGCTCCCTCCTCCCCACCCCTGCAATTCTCTGGGACTCCAGGCCCAGTGGAGGGAGCCAAAGCTGTGATCACAGTAGGGGCTGGCCGGCCCGAACCTGGGAGAGCTTTCTCCAGAGGCCCACGGGCCAGGCTCTGGGAATACCCCATGCAACCCCTGGCCTCTGTGCGCCCCAATAAAGGTCACGGCCAGCTCACACTAGGTGAAGCCCCAAGGCGCGCGCGCACCCTTCTAAGCAGCATTTCGGTGCCGCAGCCTCAGATACAGCACCGCGTAAGGACCCCACACAGCGGGGAGCACTGTCATCACAAGGGACGGAAAACAAAGCAAACAAAAAAAGAAATTCAAAGAACCAGAGTCTGTGCAGGAACAGAAGGAAACTCCGCACAACTGACACGATCCTCGGAGAGCAAAGAACACGCCCCCGGGACAGGCTGGGGGGAAAGGCCTGGGGGGAGGGGCAAGTCCCCCAAGCTCTCCAGGCCCTGCCCCCTGCACCTGCAGGCTGCGCGAGGGGCGGGGCCCGCCTCCCAGAGCCGGGCCAGGGAGCAGCCAGGCGGGACTGTGGGGTGAGAGGACCCCGGGGCAGCACGGGAAGGCTGCTCTGCCCACTCCCCAGCTGCCCGACCAGCACCAGGGGCGGGGTCTGGGGGCGCGCCGGTGACCTAGTGACAAGCGTGGCCGCCCAGACACTCCCTGAGGAACTGAGGACACTTGCCCACGGAGCTGCCACGAAGTGGGGTGTCAGGCCTCCAGCCAGCAGGCCGGGCCCCCCAACCTGCTCCCCTCCGGCCTCCACCTGGCTCTCCCCGCCCGGAAAGGGCCTGGATGGGGCTCCAGGGCGACCCGCCCTTCCCTCCAAGACTCCCGCTCTGAGCCTGCTTCCTCGTGTGACAGGAGGGGCGATACCACCCCTCATGGCTTCTCTGAAGGTGTTCGCCTGCCTGGACCCGGATGGCGCATCTCTGCACACCTCGGCCTCGAATTCTAGGGTGGGCCCCTGCACAGGCGGCCGGTGACCCAGGCCAGCAGGGCCTGCGTCCGGTGGGTGCTCACTAAAGCCAGAGCCTCTTCAGGGGTCCAGGGCAGCTGGAGGCCTCTATGCCTGACCTGACGCTGCCCTCAGTCTCTGGGTCCTGCTGTCCTGTGTCACAGCGGTCCAGAAGGGCCAAGTGGGGGTCCTGGAAACCCGTCTCCAGCAGCCATGGGCTCACTGGGGAGAAGGGAGCCAAGAGAAGGGAAAGCAGGATGGAGGCTGAGGGGGGGCGAGGGCATCGGGGCATCAGGTGCTGGGCTTGGGACTCGGTGGGACCAAGGGCAGCCCCTGCCCTCGCCTCCAGGGACCCTTGCTGACACCCAAGGCCTCGAGTACTGGGCCTGGTGGTCCGGGTGAGGACGCAGCCCAGGGAAGGGCAGTGACTGGCCCAGGGCCTCCCAGTGAGGGGGCCGGACCCCTGGGCCAGACCCCGTGCCCCCAGCCCACACAGCTCTGTGCCCTCTCTCGGCCGGGAGCTCGGCCCCTCCGCCCCTGCCCTCTGACCCACCGGTACCCTCCTTCCCCGCCCCCCCCCCAAAGCTGCCCAGCCCCCACCCCACTCCTCAGAAGCCGCTTCCCATGCAAATGTATTCAGAATACATGACATTTCAGAAACATCTATTTGTATATATTTAGACTCCATTTCAAAAGAATTATTCAAAATCGGAGCCATTTGGATAGATGGGTGTGGAACGGATTGTTTCTTAAGTGTTCACGTTAAAAATACCATGTTTTCTAAGTGGATCACAAATGCTGTAATTATTGAAATGGGCACATTCTGCTGGGGGAAAATTACAGAATCATGACTTGATTTACGGATTCTGTGTCCTAAGGACAGTGCTCAAGGGGCACCTGTCCCAGGACAGCACTGGGGCACCTGCTCCAGAACAGGGCACGGGGCACCTTCCCCGGGACAGGGCGCAAGGGCACTCACCCCAGGATGGCACTGGCCAGAGACCCAGGGGCTTTGGTGGATGCCACACTCCGCCAGGTGTGTGCTGGCCCCACTGTGCTGGGACCCGCCCCAGGGGACCGACAAGGTGTAGGGCAGGAGGGGGCCGGTGCAGGTTAGTGTCTGAGGCAGAGGTGGGGCTGGAGGTTCTGAGGTCCGGGGAAGGAGCTGGCTCATCCAGGGGCCTGGGAGTGGCGGGGCTGGGGCTGGGGCGGCCAGGCCTCATTCTTCTCTCCTGGGCTGAACACCAGCCTGGCCCCCAACCCCAACTCCACCCACCCCCACGAAAAACCCCACCTGTACACCTGCCTTTCTCAGCTTGATGCAAGGCCTCACCAGACTGCCTCCTCCTCCCTAAATATGGCCCCAGCCCCAGGACCTTTGCACTGCTGCTCCTACTGTTTGAACCATCCTAACTCCCTTTCCCACGTGGCTCAGGTTCCAACCTGAAAGTATGTCCTGATGCCTCAGGGGATGCCCACCTACCCACCCCTCGTCGCTGCCCTCTGTGATCAGGATGGTGGGCTTGTCTTCCCCTCCCCTCTGAGCCCATGACTTCTGGTGGGCAGGGCTCAATCATGCCAGGCTCAGGACTCCTACCCTGGGCAGTGTCACTGGTGGGGACAGAAGCGGGCCAGGGAGCCAGGCTCCGTGCACTGCGGTCTTCACTCGCTGGCTGTAGAAAGCAGGCTTGGTGACCACCCTTCACGCGTGTGTGCAGGGGTGAGGCCGGCATCCCTCCGAGGGGGCCCCGGGGGTTGGCAGAGCACTTGCCATATGCCGGACCCAAAGCAGGCACCTACCAGGGCCAGTCCCTCCAACAGAACGTCTTGTCGGTGAAAGGAACCCAGCCTGTGCTTTCACGCCGGATGGAGTCAACCCTGACCAACGACTCCCTCCGTCGGGGACCAGGTGTCTCCGGGCACTCAGGGGAGGGTCCCCTGGTGGGACCTCCTCAGGGCTCAAGGGGACACAGCATTAGGTTGAAGCCTCCGAACAAAGTCCCCAGGCCCAGCAATGCCACTTGGGGAGTACTTGGGGGACAGCTCATCCCAAGGCCGCTCTAGCTTCCGAAGGTCACTGGCCACATACTGGGCAAGTGCATCGGCCCCTCGGCCAGCCTCCTGCGGCGTCAGAGGGGGGTCCGTGTGCTGCCGGGAGAGAGGCCCCGAGACGCGCGAGTGGGAATGAGCATGAGACGGTGCCCGTGGGCAGCTGTCCGCGTCACAGACACACGTGCACACGCAGGACAGTCGGGTCACTGCAGACACGTCACCACTGTCACTTCCCGGCACTGCTCTTCTCCGGGGGGAGCTTCTATTTTGTTTGATTTTTGCTTTTGTGTTTTGGCTTCAAGGAGCTTCTGTGATAAAGACACAAGTCTGAACGGGAAGCCTTTTAAGACCCACTGCAGCTCCTCCCAGCTGCCCGGGCTGTGGGACGTGGGACAGTGGGGCCAGAGCGTCTGGGCTGGGACTCGTGCCCCCAGGAGGTCACGGACAGGACCAGCCCCCACGAGCCAGGGGCCAGTTTGCAGGTGTCAGGCACGGACGTCCCACCGAGGTCCCGGCCCCCGCCCCATCTCCGTGACCCAGTCCTGAGCTGCTCCCCACCAGCCGCGTCCCCAGACCCCCTCTTGCCAGAGCTCCCTGACAGCCGTGTGAACAAGTGAAGGCCCCTACCGACATCCATCCCCACCCCAGCTGATTGCCCCGAGCTCCTCTCTCCTTTCCCAGAATTAGTAACAAACACGCATGGGCCCCCCCCACCCCCCGTGTGCCAAGCGCCGTCCCAGCGTTGGAGCGGCAGCAGGGAACGACGATGCCTCGGTGTGGAGGCGGCTTCCCAGGAGGAGCCAGGTGAGAAGCAGGCTCTCGGGAAAACCCACAGGGCGCAGGGGGGGCAATGAAGAGTAGGAGAAGAAGAAGCAGGGCTCAGGGCCGATCGGCGAAGGCATCACTACGAAGCTGACTTTTCCATCTAGACCTGAAGGCAGGGAGGGAGGGAGTCAGCAGATTTGTGAGAATGGTCCAGGCAGCAGATCTGTGCGTGCCAAGGCCCTGAGGCAGAGAGTACCTGGGCGCCCCCGGAATGAGGGGGTAAGGCTGGTGTGGTCTGAACAACGGAGAGCAGGACTGAGGCCTCGGGCCTCAGGACGTTTGCACGCACTGTTCACACCACCCGGGCACAGCCCAGCCTCACCTCCTGCAGCTCTTTGCTCGTTTGTCAGCAAAACCCTCGCCAGCCATCCTAAGAGGGCCCGGCCCTCTTCCTGCACACCAGCCGTGCCCACCCTGGCCTCCTCGCCCTCCGCTCGGTTCCCCGCGTGCGGTGCTGGGTACCTCCCGCACTCCCGATTGTGTCCGGCTCTCCCGACTAGCGTGTCCGCCCTACAGGCCCAGGACCGGGGCTGGCTCACAGAGGGGCTCATATCTGGGGGAGCCGCATTGCTAAGCATCACCACATGGGGAATCCGCGGCGTTACCCCCGCTCGTCCCCGGAAGGGGCCTGGCGTGAAGGCGGCTCTCACGGAACGAGCAGGTCTCCCAGCTCCGCCCCTGGGCGCTGGCCGGCACCTGGCCCCCTGAGCCTCGGTTTCCGGTCTATGAAACACGGTAACGAACGGTCTCGTGGAATCCACGGCGGGGACACCCGTGGTCCCTGGTGACTTCACTTCGTGCTGTAAACGCACACCCTCTCGTTCCTGTTAAGGAAATGTCCCCAAACTCTAGGATATGGTGCCGTGACGCTGCTGCCCCAGCAGGCCGGGGACCCCGCTGGACCCCGAGCGACAGCTGGAGGGAATGCGCATCTTGGTGGAGTGGACACTGCTCGCCGGGCAGGTGTGTGTGATGACACCGCACGCGGGTCCCCGCGTGTCACTCAGGCAAGTGTCGGTCGGGGCCGCTGGCAGGTCGGTCGGAGACAGCTGTCTGCTTGTCCTTCCCTCCTGGCCCGCGCCATCCGCCTGGGTCTGCGCGTTCCTACCGAGGGCGGCGGCCAGCCCCACCCAGCGGAGGAAGCCGGGCCGCTTCGCCGACGAGCCCCCGCCCCCCGCCTGCCTCTTCTCCGGGAGAAGGACGCCCCTCTGTCTCTTTGGGGCCCCAGGACCCCCGCCCCTCCCAGGCCGCGCAGGAGGTACTCAGCTCCCCCAGACCCTGCCCCCCATCAGCACCAGTCCCCAGCTTCGCTCCCCCGCCTCCCACCTCCTTTGTCCTCCGCTAGCTGAGCTCGTCCGGCTGGGGTGGCGTCCCGGACAAACATGCAGAGACACAGAGGACAGAGGGAGGGTCCCACCTGCAGCTCAGCCCGCCGTGCCGCCAGGGTGCCAGCTGCCAGCCGCTCCCCAGAACCCCATTCTCCAGCAGGACCCTCAGTGGGACATCAGCCCCTGTCCCCTGCCTGCAGCACCCACAGCCGCCTCCACCCCCCTGGGTCCCCCCCCCCCACGCACAGGCGCTAGCCGGGCCTGGGGACAGGAGGAGAGGCGCAGGTCAGGGGGAGGCTCCCGGAGGAGGTCCTGGGGGCGAGGGCAGGTGGAAGGGGAGAGGGTGGATGGGCCGGAGCTCCGAGGTCAAGGTCCTGCTAGCAGTCAGAGCCCGCACCGCGGCCACATCCCCCTACCAGGGCCGACCTTCTTCTGCGTCAGTGTGGCCCACTGCGGCCCCTTCCTAGGAGGAGCCTGAGCCCCCACCTCAGCCATCTGCTTCTGTCTCCCCACGACGCCGAAGGTGGTCCTGACTCGCAGGTCCCCACCCTGCTCCCTCCCAAACCCAGTCTGCCATGCAGGCGGGGAAGGGCGCGAGCCTGTGTGCAGGGTCCTGCCCCTGTCGCCAGGGCGCTGACCCGTGCATGCCGCTTCAGGGGCAGCACTGACTGCCACTGCCGCGCGGGGCCCCTGCTCCGTCCCAGGCCCTGCGTGGCCACCTTCGGGATGACAGGAGTAAACAGTCCCTACCGAGCGCTCTCACGAGCTAGATCCACGCCGGGTCCGCCAGTGCAGAGCATCTAAGGACAGGGGTGCCTGCAGGCGCTGGGGAGCCGACGGGGGGGGGGTGTCACACGTGAATGATAAACACAACGTGTCTTGAAATCAGACGGTAGGTGAGCAGGCAGAAACCGTGGTGGAAAGAAGATGGTGTGCGGCGAGGGCAGAGGCGAGGCGTGGGCAGGGGGTGGAGATTAAAAGGCCTCAGGGTGGAGCTCACTGGGGGGATATTTGAGTCGAGCAGGGCGGTGGAGAAGTGCATCTGGGCAGAGGGAACAGCCAGAGCAAAGGCCCTGAGGCAGGAGTGTGCTGGCGGGGGTGAGGAACACCAAGGAGCCTGCTGGCTGGTCCCAGTCCAGCCCCTGTGCCACGTGCTTTCTCGGGGACCTGGCAGCCTGGCCCTGGGGACCCCCGCCCGCAGGAGACCCCAAAGATGTGAGCAGAGGGAGAGATGCCTGGGGAAGCTTTGTGGCGTGGGCAGTGAGCCTGCGCCTCCTCCAGGGTGACCCCCTGGGATTCCACTCTCCTGTGCGGGGACAGGTCTGCTGGTGAAGACACAGGCACTGGGGCAGACGCCCCGACCTACGCCCCGACCTTACCACTCACTAGCTCTTACAAACCGTGAACCTGTCTGCGCCTCTGTGTCCTTCTCTGACACGGGCCGAGCACCCCCCTTCTAGGGCTGCGGGGGCACCGAGAAAGGTCACCCCAGTGAGCGCTGAGCGCAGAGCCTGGGACGGAACAGCTGCCCAGAAACGACAAGCGTCTGCCTGTTGCTGAGGCTGTGGCCACCAGCCCCGCCCCAGACGAGAGGCCCACAGGGCAGACGAGGAGAGGAGACCGGAAAGGGGTCCCCTGCAATGCCAGCACTGGGACCCTCCCCCCGGTCCGTCACACAAGGCGGTGGCTGGCAGGAAGCTCAGCCCCCCACCCCCACCCCCAAGCCGGCTCCTGGTACTTAGAATTGCACCATTAGAGAGTGTTTCCTTTGGGGTCAGGAAAAAAAACCCAGATCCAGCTTGAACCACTAGCGCGTGTTGGGGAGGTGTGGTGTGGACACCGACCTTCCTGAGCACAGGTCACCCGCTGCCCCCCTCCCAGGGGGTGTGCCCGCAGGCTGCCACAGCTGCTCCCACCCCACCCGATTCCTGGCTGGGACGGAGCCTGCCCAGTGCAGGCCAATCGGCCGGCTCCGCTCAGTGGCGAGGCTCACGGTGCTGCCGCCTGGGCGGGACCCTGCAAGGGGCACTCTCCGGGACACGCTAGTCCCATTCGAGGTGGGCCTGGTCCCCAGGGACGCCCCTGCTTCAGAGAGTGATGCCTGAGCGGGCCGAGCCGCAGCCGGCAGGGAGGACAGGGGGCGACGGCCGCCTCGACGGTGAGCCCCACCTCCTGCAGGGACGCCAGACCCCAAGGCCAGCTCACAGCCCAGCGAGGGCCCTGGCGGCTGGGAGAGCGCAACGGAATGCCCTCTGGAAGAGAGTTTCCCGGTTCCTGGTGAAGCCCAGTCACAGGCTCGTAGCCAGACGTCATCCAACAAGCCAGAAAGCCACACGTCAAGAACGGGCCAGACAAGCAAAGGATATAAAAGTGGCGGGGACACAGGGGTCAGGGGTCTGAGGAGTGCAGGATGTGGCCATAGAAGGCAGCACGAGACCATCAGGAAGGAGCAGATATCCAAGACAAAAAGAAACTTTCGGAAGCGAAACCGTAATTTTTGAAGACTTTGCTGGCGGCCTGGGCAGACTCCACCCAGCTGCAAAGCGGGGGATACGCCCCAGACGCCACAAGACGCCCAGGGCTGCAAACCAGGACGCGGCGACGCGGGTCTAACACAGGTGCCGTCAGCGCCCCCGAAGGGCCGCTGGGACAACGGGCAGAAGCGGCATGTGACGAGTGACAGCGACCACTGTCACAAGTCACAAAAACGGGAGTCCACCGACCTGAGAAGCACAGAAGGCAGAAGTTAAAAAAAAAAAATCCATACCAGAGGCGCCTGGGTGGCTCAGTCAGTTGAGCGTCTGCCTCTCGATTTCCGCTCAGGTCATGATCCCGGGGTTGTGGGATTGAGCCCTGCGTCAGGCTCCATGCCTAGTGTGGAACCTGCTTGGGATTCTCTCTCTCTCTCTCTCTCTCTCTCTCTCTCTCTCTCTCTCAAATATAATTTAAAAAAATCCATCCCCAGACATATCGTGGGAAAACTGCAGAACCCTGAATACAGAAACAAGACCTTAAACTGGCCAGAGGAAGAAAGACAGATCCCTAAACGATCAAGACAGATGGACAGACAGCGATGGAGCCCAGAAGGTGCAGGATTAAGTTCGCGCCCAAACCAGGAGTCTTTGTTGAGCGACGTTCTCCGTGAAACACGTGAGCAAATAGCACTACAGACACACACACACTGTCAGGGTACCAGCAAGGGGCCCGCACTAAGGAGAGGCTCTGGGAAGAAGGAAAAGAGGCCGGAAGACCTGAGATAAAGGAAAGAGGACTGGGCAGGAACACATCGCATGTCTGTGTAAGTCCCGCTCGGCCCCAGCTGCGTGAGTGACCGCGTCCCGTGTGCGGGCAGGAAACAGTGGGAGGCAGCGGCACGTGCTTAGGAAGAGCTCGTGCCACAAGGCGCCAGCCTTAGGTGGGGGCCGCGTCAGTCCAACTTCAGACTCCGTTAGGGAGGGGTCACCTGGCAAAAGCTCAAGAAAATCAAATGAAAGTTTGAAATAAAGTATATAAGAAAATTTTAAAAAATAAAAGAAGAAAAGCATGAGCTAATTTTTAAACACTCACTTGATTAGAGCCACGGCAATGAAGCATAACAGGTGGTCCTGGCCTAGATCCTGGCCCAGATCCTGGCCCAGATCCTGGCCCAGATCCTAGACCAGATCTTGGATCAGATCCTGGACCAGATCCTGGACTAGATCCTGGACCAGATCCTGGACCAGATCCTGGCCTAGATCCTGGACCAGATCCTGGACCAGATCCTGGCCTAGATCCTGGACCAGATCCTGGACCAGATCCTGGACTAGACCCTGAACCAGATCCTGGACCAGATCCTGGACCAGATCCTGGACCAGATCCTGGACCAGATCCTGGACCAGATCTTGGCCTAGATCCTGGACCAGATCCTGGACCAGATCCTGGACTAGACCCTGAACCAGATCCTGGACCAGATCCTAGACCAGATTTGGATCAGATCCTGGACCAGATCCTGGCCTAGATCCTGGACTAGATCCTGGA